>NC_069509.1:103875819-103908916 GCF_027579735.1 Bombina bombina | reverse complement strand
AAACTGTAGAAAAGTCAAGCGTGCAGCTGCCAAGATGCCACTTGCCACCAGTTTGGCCATATTTCAGAGCTGCAACATCACTGGAGTGCCCAAAAGCACAAGGTGTGCAATACTCAGAGACATGGCCAAAGAAAAAGGCTGAAAGACGACCACCACTGAACAAGACACACAAGCTGAAACGTCAAGACTGGGCCAAGAAATATCTCAAGACTGATTTTTCTAAGGTTTTATGGACTGATGAAATGAGAGTGAGTCTTGATGGGCCAGATGGATGGGCCCATGGCTGGATTGGTAAAGGGCAGAGAGCTCCATTCCGACTCAGACGCCAGCAAGGTGGAGGTGGAGTACTGGTTTGGGCTGGTATCAAAGATGAGCTTGTGGGGCCTTTTCGGGTTGAGGATGGTGTGATAACCAAAAGTTATCTAATAGAATTATAATTAGAATATGGAAAATAAAGGTTTTGTTGCTCTTTTCTTAAAATAAGCAAGAGAAAATGATTTATTAAACTTACTTATTTAAGGTGAGACATTAATTTTGTAATTGATTGAGTAATATGAAACTTCACTAAGATAGGAATATATATATAAAATCAGGAAAGATTATGAGTAACTGAGATTAAAGTTCAGAGCAAGTCAGATGTGTTTAAGTATAATGCAACAGTTAATGCTGATTAAAGCAGATCAAGCAAAGCAAAGGTTTAGACTGCTTGATAAAGTATAGGTAGTTTCTTCACGCACTCACACTTTCACGCAATAAAATATATACACAGTCCAGACATACTAGCTTGAATCCCAAACCGCAATATACTGAGTCAGATGAAAAACACAATATAGGTTATTGATAAGTCCTATAACAAACAATGGTGTTTAAGGATTAACCTTTATGAGTGAATAAATTGTAGCGTGGAGAGCGGTACTTATCTTAACAGTAGCGGTGGTATGAAGCGTGGAGAGCGGTTATGCCTTTTAGAAATAAAGGCTGAGAGGTAAGTTGCAGCTCTTAGGTTCGGCGTCTGTTTGGTGTGAGCGCGACTTCGGCGTGGTGAAAGAAGTTCCGATTGGCGGATGAATCCGGAAGATGATCCCGGTCAGAATAGAGGTAACTGTAGATACCCAGCGGGTATCGAAGGCGCAGTATAAGACCTGAAGGTTAAAGCAACAATAGCAAAAAGTGGTAGTAGCTCCACAGAGGAGCAAGGAGAACTGATTAACAGCTTCAATTTTCAGGCCCTGATTGAGGGGTAAGCACTTCCTTAAATAGGAAGGAAGTGCTTATGCAGGTTCAGATTTAAAGGGATATCACATGCCCCCCTCCTCAGGGAATCACCCCTGGGGATTCTGCGTGAGGTTTAAGTGGATATTTCTTATGGAAGAACCTGATCAATCGGGGCGAATGGACTTCGGAATGAATGAGCCAAGAGTTTTCCTCAGGGCCATAACCCTTCCATTTAATGAGATATTCCAATTTATTTCTGTGTATCCTAGAATCCAGTATGGATTCAACCTCGAATTCTTCTTGATGATCCACCATAACAGGAGGTGGCGGAATAGAAGAAGGATGGTTTTTGGTTGGGAATGGTTTCAACAATGAGATATGGAAAGAAGGATGTATTTTGTAGTCTTTTGGCAGTTTAAGTCTAACCACGTTGGAATTGATCACATGTTCTATTGGAAATGGACCCAAGAACTGATTCGCAAGTTTCTTGCTAGGAACTTTGAGTTTAAGATTCTTTGTTGATAGAAGTACTAAGTCCCCAACCTTATAATCAGGACCCTTTCGATGTTTTAAGTCGTAATATGTTTTTTGATATTGTTTGGCTTCATGAAGATGTCTTTTCAGGACAATTAACCTTTCATGGAGGTTAGATGTAAATTCAGTTGCTGTGGGAGAATTTACTGATTTGTTAGAAAGAGATATAGTGTTTGGGTGGTAACCATATGTTGCAAAAAAGGGGGAAGTTTTGATAGAGGTACTTATGGAATTGTTATATGTGAATTCGGCCATGGGAAGAAAAACTGTCCAATCATCTTGGAGATGTGATATGTAACAACGTAAGAATTGTTCTATGGTCTGATTAAGTCTCTCTGTGAGTCCATTAGTCTGGGGATGGAAAGCAGTGGTATAAAGGTGGTCAATCTTTAACAATTTACACAGAGATCTCCAGAAAAAGAGGTAAATTGCGTTCCCCTATCTGTAATTATGTTGGTAGGTAAACCATGTAGTCTGACTATGTGGTCGATAAATACCTTAGCCGTAGTCATAGCTGAGGGTAATCCCTTAAGTGGGATAAAATGAGCTAGTCTGGTTAAATGGTCAATTATTACCATAATAGTGTTATATTGTTGAGTAAGTGGAAGTTCAACAATAAAATCCATGGCTATGGTACTCCATGGTTTATCTGGGATAGGCAGAGGTGTAAGTAGACCAATTGGTCTCTTATGAACTAATTTATTTCGGGCACAATTCTCACATCCTGATACATAATCATAAATATATTTGTTCATGCCAGGCCACCAGAAATTACGTCGGGTTAGTTCAATGGTCTTTTTAATTCCAGGATGACCAGACATTGTATCATCATGGGTGTGTGTGAGTATTGAAGATCTCATGCTCTTGGGTATATACAATTGACTGTTATGATAGTACAGTCCAGATAGAGAGTCTTTAACACAAGTTTGGTGGGGTATTGAATCTTGTTTTAAAGCCTTATGAACCTCTTGTTCTATAGGTGTCAGGACGCCTATGATTTTTTTCAGGAGGGATAGTAAAATTAGGAGGTTAATGAGTTAAGTTTTCGTTTATACGTGATAAAGCATCAGCCTTAGTATTTTGACTGCCTGGTTTGTAGGTAATTATAAAGTTAAAACGGTCTAAAAATAGAGACCATCTCGCTTGTCTGGCTGTCAAAGTCTTGTTCTTTTTTAAATATTCAAGATTCTTATGGTCAGTAAAAATAATGAATGGAAGTTTAGATCCTTCTAGGAGGTGTCTCCATTGTTCAAGGGCACTCTTTATTGCTAACAATTCTTTGTCCCCCACACTATAATTACTTTCTGCACTAGTTAAGGTTCTTGAATAAAACGCAATGGGGTGAATTTCCCCATTCTCAACTTGTTGTTGGGAGAGTACTGCTCATATGCCAGTATTAGAGGCATCTACTTCAAGTTGGAATTGGAGATCAAAGTTGGGTAGTGATAAGATTGGGGCTGTAGAAAATAACTCTTTAAGTTTTTCGAAGGTTTCTTGAGCTTTTTGAGACCATTTAAATTTTTGATTAACACTAGTCAGTTGTGTCAGTGGTCTTACTATTGAAGAAAAGTTTTTAATAAACTTTCGATAAAAATTAGCGAAACCTATAAAGCGTTGTAGCGCTTTTACAGTAGTGGGAGCAGGCCAATCTTTAATGGCGGACACTTTGTCAGGATCCATTTGTACATGGTTAGGAGTTATTATATAACCTAAAAATTTTATCTTAGAGACATGGAATACACATTTTTCTAATTTAGCATATAATTTGTGCTCCTTGAGACGGGTGAGTACCCATCTTACATTCTTTTCGTGATCAGAGGGTGTTTTGGAGTATATTAAAATATCATCTAAGTAAATTATAACACAGATGTCCATAAGGTCGTGGAATATTTCATTAATAAAATGCTGGAATGTTGCAGGAGCATTGCTTAAGCCGAAGGGCATTACATTGTATTGAAAAAGCCCATAACGGGTTCTAAAGGCGGTTTTCCACTCATGACCTTCTTTCATACGGACAAGATTGTAAGCCCCCTTAAGATCAAGTTTTGAATAGATTGTAGCTTCGTTTAAACGTTCCAATAATTCGGGTATGAGGGGTAGAGGATACCTGTTTTTAACAGTAATTTCATTTAAAGCTCTATAATCGATAACAGGTCTTATTGTTCCGTCCTTATTACGTACTAAGAACATTCCAGCAGCAGCTGGAGATGTTGAATGGGATATAAAACCTTTTCGAAGATTGTCGTCTAAATAGGAACGTAAGTAAGTAAGTAAGTTCCTCTTGTGAAAGTGGGTATATTTTTCCGTGAGGTATTTGAGAGCCCGGTATCAAATCAATTGGACAATCAAACTCCCTATGAGGGGGGAGGTTTTCTGCCTCTTTTAGATCAAACACCTCTGCCAGATCCTGAGAAATTTCTGGTAGTTCGGGTTCAATAGCAGAGATTAACTGATATGGAAAACAAGTTTTTAAACAGAATGGTGATGCTAATGTTACCTGTGGAGTGGACCAGTCAATGCTGGGGTTATGTTTTTTTAACCATGTAAAGCCAAAAATAAGTGTATGCATGTGGATGGAAATTTAGTCAAAAGTAAGATATTCAGTATGTCCATCGTCAGTTGTCACTAGTAAAGGTATCGTTTGATGGGTAATGGGACCATGTTGTATGAGGGAGCCATCAATGAGTTTAACAGAGACTGGTTGTGCCTTGCAAACAATAGGAATTTTATTTAAATCAACAAAAGAAATATCGATATAATTTCTGGCTGCCCCAGAATCGATCAATGCATTAGACTGTACGTTTTTCTGATCCCACTGTAAAGAAAGGTTAAGAGTCAGTTGAGGGTTTTGAGTGAAGTATAAAATATTATGTTTTGAATGAATCTTACCCTTCTTCTGCTTTTGAAGAATTGGGCAATTATTAACGGAGTGTTCTTTTTGCCCACAATATAAGCAAAGATTCTCAGATCTGCGTCTGGCCTTTTCTTCAGGTGTTAAAGGTCCTTTTATGGCTCCAATCTCCATTGGGGTTTGATTAAAAGTACCCTTTTCCTGGTTGGGTGTGTAAAGATACGGACGTCTAGGTGGTACGTCATAGGTAGCTCTCTCAGCCTTCCTTTCACGTAATCGCCGATCCAGGGTAGTACTTAATTTCATCAGTCCGTTCAGGGTTTCGGGCATCTCCAAACGGGACAACTCATCTTTTAACAGTTCTGAAAGGCCCAGTCTGAACTGGTTCTTCAAACTAATTTCATTCCATTTGGAATCATCTATCCACATTTGGAATTCGGTAATATAGTCTTCTATATTCCTCTTACCCTGTTTTAGGGATCTCAATTTCGTTTCTGCCGTCATCTGGGAATGAGAGTCCTCATATAGGGATGTCATGGCTAAAAAAAATTCTTCCAGGGAATCTAAGATTGGATGGTTATTCTCAAAGTATCTATTAGCCCATGAGCGAGGCTCCCCCTGGAGGAAGGAGATGGTGGTACAAACCTTGATTCTCTCAGAGTGATAAGTTTTAGGCCTTAGTGGAAAAAAGTAAATTGCAAGCATTTTTAAAGTCTCTATATTCACTTTGTTTACCAGAAAAGGGTTGTGGATAGTTAATGTGAGGTTCAGGGACTTCTGAGCTCTTCGCTGGTAAACATTCTTTTACTAGAGTTTTAAGTGCTTTATTTTCTGATTGTACCTCAGTTAAGGCCCTGGCTAAATATTCCAATTTTTGATGAATATTGGTGAATTCATTTTTTATTTCACTAGGATCCATCCTATATATTACAGGTTATAACCTTATAGGCCTGAAAATTCTGTGATAACCAAAAGTTATCTAATAGAATTATAATTAGAATATGGAAAATAAAGGTTTTGTTGCTCTTTTCTTAAAATAAGCAAGAGAAAATGATTTATTAAACTTACTTATTTAAGGTGAGACATTAATTTTGTAATTGATTGAGTAATATGAAACTTCACTAAGATAGGAATATATATAAAATCAGGAAAGATTATGAGTAACTGAGATTAAAGTTCAGAGCAAGTCAGATGTGTTTAAGTATAATGCAACAGTTAATGCTGATTAAAGCAGATCAAGCAAAGCAAAGGTTTAGACTGCTTGATAAAGTATAGGTAGTTTCTTCACGCACTCACACTTTCACGCAATAAAATATATACACAGTCCAGACATACTAGCTTGAATCCCAAACCGCAATATACTGAGTCAGATGAAAAACACAATATAGGTTATTGATAAGTCCTATAACAAACAATGGTGTTTAAGGATTAACCTTTATGAGTGAATAAATTGTAGCGTGGAGAGCGGTACTTATCTTAACAGTAGCGGTGGTATGAAGCGTGGAGAGCGGTTATGCCTTTTAGAAATAAAGGCTGAGAGGTAAGTTGCAGCTCTTAGGTTCGGCGTCTGTTTGGTGTGAGCGCGACTTCGGCGTGGTGAAAGAAGTTCCGATTGGCGGATGAATCCGGAAGATGATCCCGGTCAGAATAGAGGTAACTGTAGATACCCAGCGGGTATCGAAGGCGCAGTATAAGACCTGAAGGTTAAAGCAACAATAGCAAAAAGTGGTAGTAGCTCCACAGAGGAGCAAGGAGAACTGATTAACAGCTTCAATTTTCAGGCCCTGATTGAGGGGTAAGCACTTCCTTAAATAGGAAGGAAGTGCTTATGCAGGTTCAGATTTAAAGGGATATCACAGATGGAGTCAAGCTCAACTCCCAGTCCTACTGCCAGTTTCTGGAAGACACCTTCTTCAAGCAGTGGTACAGGAAGAAGTCTGCATCCTTCAAGAAAAACATGATTTTCATGCAGGACAATGCTCCATCACACGCGTCCAAGTACTCCACAGCGTGGCTGGCAAGAAAGGGTATAAAAGAAGAAAATCTAATGACATGGCCTCCTTGTTCACCTGATCTGAACCCCATTGAGAACCTGTGGTCCATCATCAAATGTGAGATTTACAAGGAGGGAAAACAGTACACCTCTCTGAACAGTGTCTGGGAGGCTGTGGTTGCTGCTGCACGCAATGTTGATGGTGAACAGATCAAAACACTGACAGAATCCATGGATGGCAGGCTTTTGAGTGTCCTTGCAAAGAAAGGTGGCTATATTGGTCACTGATTTGTTTTTGTTTTGTTTTTGAATGTCAGAAATGTATATTTGTGAATGTTGAGATGTTATATTGGTTTCACTGGTAAAAATAAATAATTGAAATGGGTATATATTTGTTTTTTGTTAAGTTGCCTAATAATTATGCACAATAATAGTCACCTGCACACACAGATATCCCCCTAAAATAGCTAAAACTAAAAACAAACTAAAAACTACTTCCAAAAATATTCAGCTTTGATATTAATGAGTTTTTTGGGTTCATTGAGAACATGGTTGTTCAATAATAAAATTAATCCTCAAAAATACAACTTGCCTAATAATTCTGCACTCCCTGTATATATATATATATATATATATATATATATATATATATATATATATATATATATATATATATATATATATATATATATATACATATAATATATATACATATATATATATCATGTATAATAAAAAAGAAAGAGAAGAGATTTATGATATAACCTCAAGAAAGACTGGGGATTCAGCACTCTTTTAAATAAGTAATTGAAGCAACACAATTATCAGTTTAGAAAGAAGGTGTTTTATTCACGCACCTCGCCGGGTGCCTGTTCAGCAAAATTAACAGTTTAATGAATAGCAACAACCTGAACCTAAAATGGTTACATAAAAAAAGTGCATACATGTACTGCACTAGTAATGGACCGGTCCATGTGACCTAACTACGCCTATGGTGAAAGAACCAACGGAAAAGGTGCATACAACATATACTTCAATGAACATGTATAGCTCGTTCTTAAATGTATATGGAACATATGAGAAAACTCACGGATAAAACTCTTGATGCTTTAACCGCTTAACACTCTACAGCTTACTTTCTAAGCTTTCAACGGAATTCGTTATATTATATGATACTGGACAGAAAATGCACACTGTTTGATAAGTTATGACAGTTTTTTTTTAACTATTATTCTACTGTTATAGTGGCTATACAAAATAGCTCTTTACGTCACAGCTATTGACGTTGATAATAACCAATTTTACAGTTGTGCCTTGCAATTTTGTGTACTCACATGTCCTATATTGTATATATGAGAACACTCGGATAACACAGTTTACTAAAACCTTTGGTCTGCGTTTTTTATCCGTGAGTTTTCTCATATGTTCCATATACATTTAAGAACGAGCTATACATGTTCATTGAAGTATATGTTGTATGCACCTTTTCCGTTGGTTCTTTCACCATAGGCGTAGTTAGGTCACATGGACCGGTCCATTACTAGTGCAGTACATGTATGCACTTTTTTTATGTAACCATTTTAGGCTCAGGTTCTTGCTATTCATTAAACTGTTAATTTTGCTGAACAGGCACCCGGCGAGGTGCGTGAATAAAACACCTTCTTTTCTAAACTGATAATTGTGTTGCTTCAATTACTTATTTAAAAGAGTTCTGAATCCCCAGTCTTTCTTGAGGTTATATCATAAATCTCTTCTCTTTCTTTTTTATTATACATGATAAATTATTTATGGGTCTGCACCGGTTGTCTGAATTCCACTCATATATAATAATTTTTAGAGTTGGAATATAGTGCCTCGATAATAAGAGCACTAATAGCAACACTTAAAATAGCAATTTTTCCATTCACAATCTTTTCTTTTTATACATACATATATATATATATATATATATATATATATATATATATATATATATATACATATACACATATATATATATATACACATAATAAACTCCAGGAGAAAGTTTAAATCAGCAGTGAAAGGTAAAAACCGCAAATACCCTCCACTGATGACCTAAAAGTATACCATTGCCTGTGTCGTGAGTGAGCTCGTCTCAGGTGCAGTAATAAAGAGGTCCAGACCAGATATTTATCAAACAAGGGCTCACCTCAGGAGAGGTAATCTTTATTACACTGTTGCAACAGTGTCCCAGAACAAAAAACAGCAACGCAAGACTAACACATTTTCATATACATGCATTTTTATACTATTACAGTAACTTACAAAGCAGAGAGCTAATTGGCTGATAATGATTGGCCAATAAATCTCACATGATTAGTGGTTACTAGGAAAGGAAGAAAAAAAACAGGTCCTCTATGTTAAAATTTGGGAGATATGTTTTCTTGGAATGTGACCAGAGGCTAGCTGGCTAATTGGATTGAGAAGTTGATACTGTACAGAGAAGCCTTGGATTTTACCTTGAGTTTCAGATATTTAAAAAAACAATGTATGGGAGAAGCCATAACTTTAAGATGTACTGATATATACTTTTTAGGCTAAAAGTAAGTTGTTAAAGATACATCACTTATTAGGTCAGGAGTGAATTGCTGGAAAATACAGAAGTAATATATCTGCAGTTTCAGAGAAGAGTTCAGTAAAAGAAAAGGAAAAGTTTGGTTAAACATATAAAATAATGAAAATAGAATAAGCAGCTCATAACATTCCCCCCTTTGATCGCAAACGTCAAAGTGCCGCGATCACAAAAAGTAAATGTGACTCATGGCGGTTTGACAATCACAATGCTATTAGTACATGGGTGCTCGCATCCAAGATGGTTCACAGGACTACAAGAGGGTAAGCAAAAACAAGGTAGGAGTGAAGTTATTAGGTAGTAGGCAATTCCGCTATTACCGGTCGCTAGTCGCCATCGGGTGGAGTAGACAACTACCTAAACATTCCTATGCTGTAAATGTGTGTGTGGCATGACATATGTGTGTGGCATGACATAGTGCAGAAACATCCCCTCCCAGATTTATTAACAACAATTAACAATCCCCATCATTCTTGCAGAGTTGATGGTGAATAGTGGGTTGTCAGGCAGTATCATGGCATGTTTGGGAGGTGAAGGAATTCTGCACCTGTGAAGGAAATATAGAGAGTGTAAGTATAAGGTAATGCAATATGAAATCAAAATAAAACAATACAGAAAGACAATGAAGAAATAGAAACCACCAGGGAGGGAAAAAGGAGTGGGTTATGGGTATACAGGCTACGACCGGGGTGGCCATCAAGGTAGATGATGGTCCATGGTCTCTCCGTGGCCAGTTTCCCAATGTAGGAAAGTTCTAGACGATCCTAGGGACGTAGTGCATCCTGCATAGGGATAAGACAGGGAATTTTAGGGCACAGCTGGTGGGTAGACAATAACATTGTAAGATCAAGAGGTCAAAAGAGACATAGAGTAGGAGAGAAGTAGGTGAACTCAGAAGAAATCAGGGTCAAGAGAGATCTCAACATGGTGGGGAGATTCAAAACAGATAGAGGGAAACAAGTATTTGAGAGAAGAATGAGACACAGTGAAAACATTCTTGCATGTAGAGATTAGACCAGGTACACATTGTATACAGCAACACATCAGGATAAGGCATACTATAATAACAATGCCATACAGAAAAAGGGAGTGTAACCATCCCAAATTAGGTAGCCAATCAAAGAGATGGTTAAAAATACCTCCAAGGCCAAATTTGTCATCAATAACATCTTGGACATCCTGGGATAGGGACCTAATAACTGTGAGATGGTGACTCAAATTAAGTGATTGATCAGTAACATAGGTACAACATTCTTTGCTCACAAGACTACACCCCCCTCCCCTCCTTGGGAAGCGAGGAAGTAATGAAGGACCATCCTATTCTGCAATGCTAGTTGTCTAAGCTGCTTCAACTCTTGGGCCACACTCTGAACAACTCCTGCACTCTCATTCATGAAGGTCTGTAGTGTCACAGATAACATGATGATGTCCTGATGATTCAGGTAGACACCAACGGCCGGGAGGATAGCTCGACCAGTTGAATCTCCAGAATACTGTTAGACAAGGGGGGCAGCAAGCTTTCAGATTCACGTTTATTGCTAATTGGGCCCAAGGGCAGCGTGGGGACAACACGGATGGCTGGGGTTACCACACCCAGGAAGCAGATGGCTGTAGAGTTACCAGGGAGGACTGACACCACTGTCTGTCCACATATCAATACAACCCAGGGGGTGGTCTGCGGAGGAAAGATTGTACAAGGGATGGGGAAACAAAAGTACAATTGGGGCCCTGGAGGAATAAAAAAAAATGCAGTGAGATTATGATTCACAGTCAGGATCATTCCAGAGAAATTTACCAGCTGGAAATGAATGCCATTACTGGAGATTACATACTCACATAGGGAGGCCCCCAACCGCACCATACCTTGGCCAATTTCCCTGCAGATAGTACCATATGAGGTGCCTCCCAAAGAGATAAAATTACCTGATGGGTTGAACAATGGTGTACCTGGAGGAATAAAAGTAGACAAATCAAAGGTAAACAAATCAACATTAATACCCATAAGAGGAATACCCCTCTTATGATGAGTGGGAATGCGAGCACAAATATAACAATTGCCCTCTGTGTGATTGGCTATAGTTTGGAGTAGGACAACGTGTGAGTTTAGTCCCCATTCACCTAAAGAATAGTTCTCTGGGGACAATTGGGCATTAGGTAAATTACCATTATGGGGGAAAGAATCGTGGGGGTAAATAGGGGTTGTGGCAATTGTAGTTACAGGGGAACGTCAAGCAAGAAGGGGTGACTTTCATTTCTCAGCTACCCACTTCATAATTTTCAAACCACATTCACTAGTGGGGCTATGCAAATAGACTGGATAACAAACCCCTTAGGACCTTTAAATACGAACTTTGAGTATAATTACT
The DNA here is from genome assembly GCF_027579735.1 of Bombina bombina. Classification (NCBI taxonomy): domain Eukaryota; kingdom Metazoa; phylum Chordata; class Amphibia; order Anura; family Bombinatoridae; genus Bombina; species Bombina bombina. The sequence continues at coordinate 103,897,364 of NC_069509.1, read as the reverse complement.
TGTTGAGTGCAGCTAGTAGTAGGAGGAAAAACTGCCACAGATACAAGGTTACCAGAACAAGAGTATTTAGTAAAGGGGTTAGGACAAACACACTGACCAGAAGACACATATTGGGAAATAGAGTAAGAGAGCATGGTCAAAAGTGTGACACAAAACAAAGGAGACATATTGAGGGATGTTACTCAAGATATCAACAGAGGAGTGAGACAATGAAAATAAGAGAAAGACAGATTTTTCAGTTTCACTCATTCAGCTAGTGAGATTTCACTATTTCTGGTTAGTCTGAGTTTCAAACCCAGAAGGGTCTGAATTAACCAATCGTCATCAGGGGTCTTGGTTACCCCTTCTTCAGAGGCCTTGGTTGCCCCAGCTTCTTCTTTCTTTGGCTTGTTGCAGGCTGCTTCTTTGTCTGGGCTGTATCTTTTACACCTGGAGTAGTGGATCCAAGAGTTGACCTCAGCAACTTTGATAGCTGTTGGAGTAGTCGGCAAAACCAGGAAAGGACCTTTCCAGAGAGGCTGCAGTGTTTTTTTCTGATAGGTCTGGACTAAAATGAAGTCACCTGACTGGAAGGGATGTGCAGTCATGTCCAATGGCAAAGACTGAGAGAGAGAGACATGTCTGTGGAGAGAATGTCTGCAGTTGCAAAAGATAAGCAGTTAGTTATACATCACCTACTGCAAGGTCAGGCAGGTGTAAGGTGTTGGCACTATACAAAGGAGGTGGCCTACCAAACAATAGTTCATATGGTGAGAGCTTGAGGGTCCCCCTATGGTTTGTGTGAGTCCCAAACAGTGCTAGGGGCAAAGCATATACCCATTTAAGGCTTACTTGAGAACAAATTTTTGCAATAGTCTGTTTTAGGGTCTGGTTCTTTCTTTCCACTTGGCCTGAGCTTTTCTGGATGCCAAGGGGTATGGAGATGCCAAGGAAAGCCTAAGGCTAATGTCAGTTGCTGAATAATATTACTTGTGAAATATGTTCCTCTGTTCAATTACTCTGGGAGGCCAAACCTGGGTATGAGTTCTTTTAGCATTCACTTGGCAACTTCTTGGACTTTCACAGTTCTTGTAGGAAAGGCCTCGACCCATCCAGTAAGTTGGTCCACTATCACAAGTAAATGTTTGAAACCCCTACAGGGAGGTATGTCAGAAAAGTAAATTTGTAAACATTCAAAAGTTTCAAATGCCCATGGGCATCCGCCTGGTGGGCCTTTAGGTTCCCCCCTTGGATTGAATTGAGCACGTCTCACAATTCAATACAACCCATTTTGCAGCTTGATGGTGGGGGGGCAAAGTTGTGTGGTACCTCTGTGTGTTTTGTTATGCAGAAAGGATAGCATAAGAGAGAGGTGTGGTTGAGGTAGAGCAGGGCATCCATCTGGAGTGGACCAGATATCAAAAGTCACAGGTAACACCAAGAATAGTCCAGAGGTGAACAGTTTGTTCAGGAAGAGAAGTGTAAAGAGAGACAATGTAGTGTAAATGGCAGAGAAGCTGCATGCTAAGCAATTTGATCAGCATAACTATTACAAAGTGAAATGGGTTCCTGTGAGTGGGTGTGTGCTTTGCAATGCATGACAGAGATGGAAGTGGGTAAATGGATTGAGTCAAGGAATGCAGAAGCTTGTGGTGCATTGACAATTTGGGTACCAGCAGAAGTTAGAAAACCCCTTAATTTCCATAATTGACCAGTGGCATATACAATCCCTAAAGCATATTTACTATCAGTGTAAATGTTTACTGACCTGTCCTTTGAGAGCTGACAAGCAAGTGTGAGTGCATGTAGCTCAGCCGCTTGGGCACTGTAGTGAGATGGGAGGGGCTCGGCCTCTATAACAGAATCTGTCATGACTACAGCAGAAACATTCACCATCCTCAAACTTCCATCACAGAACAGTGTCCAATCCAGGTTGAGAGAGGTACAGTAGAGGATAGTGATATTAGAAGGTACAAGAAGCAATGTCTCATACCTAGTGAGACGTTGGTTTAAAAAAAAAATGTTGTGTATTTGTCTGACTGAGTAAGAGGTGTACTGCGTGTGGCACATAAATGTGTAAAGAATGTCCCTGTACAAGCTTCTTTCCTCTATTTTGGCATTTGAAATAGCTGATTTAGTCTGTGGTATACCCACCTATAGTAAAAGTTTTATACTGGAGTCTCATCTATCAATCAGCCTAAGTAAACAAGCCAGTAATAAGAAACCACACTCACAGGGGTGCAGGATAGTTAAAGGGACAGTTTACCCAAATTAAGAATAATTTTTAATTGAAACTGCTTGACATAGTTAAATATACTAGTGCTGAGCATACAATAAACTTCATTTTCTTTCTCTGTAAATATTTTTTTGAAATCTCAGATTTTATATCAGTTTGCCTATACCCCTTTAAATATTTTTTTTTCTTTCCCTGACTTCTGTGCATAGCACTTGCTCCACCCCCTGACTCTGTGTTGAGCAGTGAGCAGTTTTTTTTTAGAGCTTGAATACATTCAGGTCAGTGATATCTCTCAGTTTGCAACTTATTTGAAGAGAAAAAGAAAACGTTTGCAACATGCAATTCCACTCCTGTATTAGAACAGACTTTTACACAGACCTGTATGTATTCAACTCAGAAGTCAAATCCACATCGGCATGAAGCCTCAATCAGCTGGAAAGCAAATGTAACTCTTTTTTTTTTCCCCACTGCTAGTCTCACGGATTTTATATTATACTGAATATATATACAAGGAAAGGTCTGCACAAGGTGATTATGTAAGCAAACTATTGTAAAACAAACTAAAGTAAAAATATAGAAAATCATCCAGGTCTTATGCAATTATTATGCTCCCAGAGACAGGACCAGTAAACACAGCAGATTTGCATAATCAACAAATGCAAGATAACAAGACAATACAATAGCATTTAGTCTGAATTTCAAATGAGTAGTAGATTCTTTTCTAACACATTTCTAAGTTATGTATATTTCCACTCCCCCTGAACTATGTGATAGCAATCAGCCAATCACAAATGCATATACGTATAGTCTGAGTTCTTGCACATGCTCAGTAGGAGCTGGTGACTAAAAAAAAAAAGTGTAAATATAAAAGACTGTGCACATTATTTTTAATGGAAGTAAATTGGAAAGTTGTTTAAAATTGCATGCTGTATCTGAATCATGAAAATTTTTATAAAACCTGAGTGTCCCTTTAAATGTAAAGTGTGGGGAGTGATATTTAAATTTATATTGTTAGCTGACGATTATTTTTTATACTATGCAGCTTGTATAACAAGTCATTGAAAATACATTAATATAAAAACAATTTTACAGTGTACTGTCCCCATAAGGGCTGACCATTTATCATATTACATATTCAACCTTATTGTCTTATTTACCATCAAAACTCCACCTCCCAACTGCATCACAACCTGCATATACTTAAATATTTATTGCAAAAGAAACAGACCCAAATACTTTAGATACATCTAATGAAACAGTCCATAATACAGCAAAGAAGCAGAACTCCAATGGCAAACAAGACAAGTTTTTTTACCTTATTATCTTTTCCACAAAGATACTTAACCCATTAATCATATACAAGAAAAACTCTCATATTTACTAGAGCGTGACAAAAATGACACACACCATCGCACTTTCAAAATCCTTAGTTACTTCCCTTGCATATATTTTATATGCCTCAAGCAGATGGAAACACATTAAATCTCTTATCAGCCCATACATAAAACAAATATCACTTAAAACGAAAAAAAATTCTATTATTGGCGCACAAAATTAAGAACATACATATGACTTTAAAACCAAGTTACAGCAATTACAAGCAAATCATTACGTCATCAAATTTCTTAGCTAAGAATCCCTGATACACACACACAGCTCCAGCCTGCATCAAACATCAAGACCAGCTTTCTTTTGCAGCGATTGTACACAAAAATTCTTATCAACTCGCATACCTCAAATATTTCACTCCCAGCATTTATTCTAAAGCAATGTTAACATACATGAAACTTTTAGTAATACAGAAAACACATTTTCATTTGGGTTTTGACGTCCGCAACCCTACTATTCTCAAACAGATAATAGTAGTCCATCTGGTCAGGGCATATATCAACCAGAAGATTGCGGAGGGCAATTAATTTAGGGAGCTCAAAGGACCCAAATCTCGGCCACCTTAATTCAGGATCAAGGCTGAGAGTATAGGAAACTCAGAGCTCTGTGCACAAAGTATAAATTCAATTTTTTTTATAACCCAGCAGTACTGAGTTTTCCCTAATTTGCATATACTTTAACAAGGGGAGAGTCTTTGTCTACTTTAGACAACCGGGATCCCATTATTATATCCCTGTTCCTTAAATTGAATGTAAATTTTGATGACAAAGTGCCCAGTCTACAAAAATTAGACCAAAAACAGGGGCACTTTAACTCCTCAAAATCCACACCTCACCTTAATCCCTAATCAAGTCCCTGCAGTTACCGGACGGACACTTCCTCAACGTCCCTGCCTAGCGGGAGAGATTAGCACTATAGTCAATCAAGTCCCTGCAGTTACCGGACGGACACTACCTCAACGTCCCTGCTTAGCGGGAGAGATTAGCACTATAGTCTCAAGTCACAATATGTCTTGGATCACTATTTCTGCCTCTGTAAAATCCCTACCACCTGAAACTTTATTTTATAGTGGGCTGGCACCCTAATGGTGTTTAACTGCCAGACAGATGTCCCACTGAATTTAATAGTGATCCAGTATATAAAACAAAAACAGGGTAAAAGACCCACAACATATATTACACGTACATGAACACAAAAGACAAAAAGACACTCACAGACTGGTCCAAGGGGTAGATTGTATCCGTTGTTTGTGGTCTGTTCCTCAGGACGTACTCCCTTATCGCCCCCCGGGACTCCCTGGCCAACAAGACAAAACCTCCCACAGGTAAGCTATAGACTTGAATCAGATGGGTGCGCGCAGATGTTGGTTCCCAGCCAGGGAGGCACGGAAAGGTCGACCTGAAGTATGTCCCACCAGAGTCGCCAAGTTACTGTCGTGAGTGAGCTCGTCTCAGGTGCAGTAATAAAGAGGTCCAGACCAGATATTTATCAAACAAGGGCTCACCTCAGGAGAGGTAATCTTTATTACACTGTTGCAACAGTGTCCCAGAACAAAAAACAGCAACGCAAGACTAACACATTTTCATATACATGCATTTTTATACTATTACAGTAACTTACAAAGCAGAGAGCTAATTGGCTGATAATGATTGGCCAATAAATCTCACATGATTAGTGGTTACTAGGAAAGGAAGAAAAAAATCAGGTCCTCTATGTTAAAATTTGGGAGACATGTTTTCTTGGAATGTGACCAGAGGCTAGCTGGCTAATTGGATTGAGAAGTTGATACTGTACAGAGAAGCCTTGGATTTTACCTTGAGTTTCAGATATTTAAAAAAAACAATGTATGGGAGAAGCCATAACTTTAAGATGTACTGATATATACTTTTTAGGCTAAAAGTAAGTTGTTAAAGATACATCACTTATTAGGTCAGGAGTGAATTGCTGGAAAATACAGAAGTAATATATCTGCAGTTTCAGAGAAGAGTTCAGTAAAAGAAAAGGAAAAGTTTGGTTAAACATATAAAATAATGAAAATAGAATAAGCAGCTCATAACACCTGGCACAATACTAATAGTCATATATTATAAAAATCAGTAAATGGCCACCAACAATTGCTCATAAACATAACATTTAATGAAAAAGTATTAACAAAAAATACTATATGAAAAATAACAACAAAATATTGCTATAAATAAGCCACCTAAGCGGTATATACAACACAAACCCACTGCAGATGAATAATATATATCACTCCAAGGGTACCCTTGATTTAAAATTTATATTGGGAGCTCCCAATTGGCTAATTACATCTCTTCACCGGTATCGATAATAACACCACAGGAGGATTTTCCAAATTTAAAGAATATCTCCAATTCCACAGGATTCACGGAAAGTCCTTAGTATTAGCCATATCCCAAATTAGTAGGCAAGCAAATAAAGCGGTTAACAGCAGTCTCCCCCAGTAAGTAGATATACAGTCAGTTTCAAGCACAAGCTAGAACATAGGCAGGGCAGGTAGCAAAAGCATGTCATTCTCACCCATTATTATCAAGGGCTGGTTTTCTGTATCACCCTTGCAAGTGTCGAATATGCTACTCACCTAACCCTCCTGAACATATCCCGTCTAGCTCCGTCGACTGGGAGGCCGGTTGCTTGATAACCCTTTAGGCTTACCATGGGGATTCCACTCATAGTGAGGATGCTGCAAGTACTGGACCAAATCAGTTCACCTGAATCCATTTTAGGAGATCTTCAGTGTGTTCCTACATCTGCTGTGGAAAACGTGTAGCTGCCTTGCTACGCACGTTTCTCCCCTAACGGCATGGGGCTTCTTCCGGCTGTATCTGATTGCCTCACTACCGATTGATGCCCTTTGTAGATCGTAATGCTCTGCCTCCCTTTACCGAGTGAAATTCAAGATTCAAGCAATAATAAAAGAAACATTTTGTTTCAAATAGTGATACATTTATACCGCTTGGTGGCTGCATATGGCTTATATATTATTTTAACATAAAAGATATGATCAGCATTGCAAATTTACGATCATTGTCAACACTGTGAGATGGCAACAAATTTATTTCATGTTTATTAAAGAAACAGATCAGCATGGCAATTTTTCTAGTCATAATACAAAACAATTGAGAAGAGTTATATTAATTTCCTAGAAAAGGAGCAACATTCATCTCCTCATTCATCCCATTTGGTTTCAGGGAACATAAATTAAATTATCCATTTGCATTCCTTTTGTAGTATTAATTTATCCAAATTACCACCTCTTTCATTTAGCTGAATCCGTTCTAAGCCTCTGAATCTTAGGCTCTCTTCATCACTGTTATGATGAAAATAAAAAATATCTTGCTACACTACTTGTTTTTATAAGTTTGTTTTTTATATCTCTCTTATATATCACAGTTAGTGCAATCATGGCACAAATGGTTCTAAATGTTTCTCTGGGATCCCCTTTGTTCAGAAATAGCAGACATATATGGCTTTGCCATTGCTTTCTGGTAATTAGAAGGCAGCTAAATGCTGCTACGCAGTTAAGGGGTTAATTAGGTAGCTTGTAGGGTCAGTTTTAACTTTAGTGTAGAGATCAGCCTCCCACCTGACACATGCCACCCCTGATCCCTCCCTGACCCCTCTCAAACTGCTCTCTTCCCTCCCCCATCCCACAATTGTCACCGCCATCTTAAGTACTGGCAGAAAGTCTTTGACAAAAAGTCGGTGACAAATGCTTTTTTTTTTTCAAAGCATTTTTATATTGGGGTATATATATATATATATATATATACACACCCCCCAATCACATTTAAAAAATACATAATCTACAGTCAGGCTACAAGATACCACAGAATTTGCTCAGATACCAAGGACCGTGACAAACACCTCATCACACTGTCCCAATCATTCAGAGAAAAAGGTTACAAAACAAGGATTATAAATGCAAAAATGAACTCTGCCCTCAATACTCCACGTGAACACTTACTACAATACAGGGAGAAGAAAAACATATCACGTATCCCACTAGTAGTCAAATACAACCCTGCTGTGGAAGGGATACGAAAAATCATAAAAGATTTACAGCCACTACTCTTAGAGGATCCCACACTCAAAAAAATCTTTCCAAAACCCCCAATCCTGGCATACAGACAACCACCTAACCTAAAGCAGAAACTGGTCCATAGAAAGCTCCCCCTTGAGAAAAACAACACTCAGAATGGAACCAAGTGCTGCTATAAAGCTCTCTGCAAACTGTGTCAACACGTTTGTGAAAGCAGCACAGCAAATCACAATAATAAATCCTATAACATTAAAGGGGCATATTCATGTATATCTGCAAATGTGGCATACATGATACATTGTACTGCATGTAAAGTGGGATGCTATATTGGAGATATGAGCCAAAAACTGCACCTTTGGATGAACTTACACAGACCAAAAGAGAGATTAGAGAGGAAAAGTAAAAGTGGACAAGATCTTTCTCACATCTTTAACTGGATGTCCTCTCACTACCTCAAGCTAAATCTCTCCAAAACTGAGCTCCTTATTTTCCCCTCTTCTTCCAAAATCTCCACCCCCAATCTCTCTATAACTGTCGACAACTCCATCATTACCCCTACCCCGATTGCCCGATGTCTCGGGGTCACACTTGACTCCCATCTTTCTTTCACTCCTCACATTCAGTCCTCGGCTAGAGCCTGCCGCTTCCACCTTAAAAACATTGCTAAAATTAGACATTTCCTTAACAAGATACAACTAAGATTTTAATTCACTCTTTCATCCTTTCCCGCCTCGATTACTGCAACTCTGTCCTCTCTGGTCTCCTCACCTGCCGCCTAGCTCCTTTACAATCCATAATGAATGCCTCTGCCAGGCTCATCTTCCTTACATGTCACTCTTCATCTTTTGCACCTCTCTGCCAATCCCTTCACTGGCTTCCTCTTGCCTCTAGGATTAAACACAAAATTCTCACTCTGACATACAAAGCCCTCAACTGCACTGCTCCCCCCTATATCTCAGACCTTGTCTCCAGATACTCTCCCTCCCGTCTCCTTCGCTCTGCTCATGACCTCCTACTCTCCTCCTCTCTTGTTACCTCATCACACTCACGTTTACAGGACTTCTCCAGACTTTCTCCCATCTTGTGGAACTTTCTGCCTCGCTCCACAAGACTCTCCCCTAGTTTTGAAAGCTTCAAGCGCTCCCTAAAAACTCTACTGTTCAGGGATGCATACAACCTACACTAACCTTTTTTTATACCAGTTCCTCTTTTCCATTGCTATCCCCTGAACCCCTTTAGCATGTATGCCTAAGAGTCCAGCTGTTCATAGATCACCTTCTTAAGAGCTGACTACAACAGTGCAACTCTTGGCAGGGCCAACTACCCATGTGATCCCTATAATTGTTTTGTTGTACTCCGCATTTGTTTATAGCGCTGCGGAATCTGTTGGCGCTCTACAAATAACCAATAATAATAAGAAGAAGAAGATAGCTTTACGAGAGTGTGGAGACAAAAAAAGAGAGTAAAAAGATATGAAAGAGGGGAAAGAAAAAGTGTAAAGAAAAGATATGGTCTGAGAGATAAGGGAGAGGGTAAAAAGAGAGATTGAAGAGAGGAGGGAGGGGAGAAAGATAGTTAAAGGGACACTGAACCCAACTTTTTTCATTTGTGATTCAGATAGAGCATGACATTTTAAGCAACTTTCTAATTTACTCCTATTATCATATTTTCTTCATTCTATTAGTATCTTTATTTGAAATGCAAGAATGTAAGTTTAGATGCTGGACCATTTTTGGATAAATTCACCCACCTATAAAAAAAGTGCTGTCCACAGCCCTGAACCAAAAAAAAAAGCTTACATGCCTTCTGTTTCAAATACAAATAGCAAGAGAATGAAGAAAAAAATGATAATAGGAGTAAATTAGAAAGTTGCTTAAAATTGCATGCTCTATCTGAATCATGAAAGAAAGAAATTTGGGTTCAGTGTCCCTTTAAGAGAGAGAAGGGAGAGATTATAATTATTAAAAATAAAATCTCCAGGTCTGCTATGACCTTCCATGACTCAGAATTCTTTCTCCACTCTCTCCCTTCAACAATTACCTATTTCTATCCAGCTGTTATCTTAGGCAAAAAGGGGTGGAGTAGTGGGTGTGGTGTGGGCTGGTAGGTAAGATCAGAAGAGGCGAGTAACATTTTGGCCTGGCTAGTAGTCAAATCTGTGCAAAAGTCTTAGGCCACCATTAGATGTGTTGTTTTAGCAATGGTATAATGACAATATATAATTATTATTTCTCAGTCTCTTTATTAGAATACAACCAGAAAATAAATTTAAAAAAAAACAGCTTCTATTGGCTAAAGTGGCAAGTATTTAGCGTGACCTCCCCTTACACTTGAGCAATAGCAGGAACCTGGCTCTTGTAAACCTAAATGGAATGGACTATAGCATCCAAAATTACTGCTGTGGAAAAGGTCTATTGCCCCAGGTTTGTGCAAGACATGCTTGAGCATTACATATACATGTGGTATGAGTTTTATTCATTGGAAGCTTGCTAATAAGACCAACATCATTCCATCCAAAATGCTAAAGATCACAGAATTTGACAGACACAAAATCATAATTTTGCATCAGCAAGACCACCCTCAAAGGGAAATCCGCAAACAAACTGGTTACTCAAGATGTATTTAAGCTGTTATAAAGAAATTTGAAGAATCAGTAGAGGTCAAGGACAATAAAAAAAAGGACTGGAAACCCAAGAAAAAGTTCAAAATTTGATGAGAAGTTTTTCATAGTTTCTTCATTGAGACCAGCAAGGCCATGGCTCAGCATCTGGCAGCTTCATCAGGACGCCAAGTTCACCCTTCTACAGTCTGAAGAAGCTTGATCAGATGGTCTTTGTGGAATGGCAGCAGCCAAGAAACCACTTTTTTGGAAGGGGAACAGGATGAAAAGGATAAGATATGCTAAAGCTCAAAAGATCAGTGAAAGAGTATGGAATGACAAATCCAAGTTTGAAATTTTTGGGTCCAATCCTCGACTATGTGAAAAGAAGAGTTGAAGAGAAATCGAAGAATGAGTGCTTGCAGCCTTTTAGTGGAACATGGTGGGCGGTCTGTCTTGGTTCCCAAGCATACTGCTAATGCAGTGAAATTATATATGTAGGGAGAAAAACAGCTGATAAAACACTGATAGTCATGGACTGGCCTCCACAGAGTCCAGACCTGAATATTATAGAGGCAGTATGGGATCACCTGGACAGAGAGAGAAATAAAAAACAACCTAAATCTGAAGAACTCTGGAAAGTGCTGAAAGAAGCCTAGTATTATATACCAGAAGATTACTTCAGGACAAACTCCCCAAAAGAGTTCAAGATGTTCTTAGTGCCAAGGGAAGTCGCACTAAATACTTTACACAGTACTTTTGCCTGAAGAAGCCATTTTGTTCTAAAAATTGTGTTTCCTTCCTAAGATTGGGAGAGTCCACGGATTCATTCCTTACTGTTGGGAAATACAACACCTGGCCACCAGGAGAATGCAAAGACACCCCAGCCAAAGGCTTATCCCCCCCCCCACTTCCTTATTACCCCAGTCATTCTTTGCCTTTCGTCATGTTAGGAGGTTGCAGAGAAGTGTCAGAAGATTCGGAGAGTCCTGAAAAAGGGTATCTGCCCTTCGAGATTGGACTGGAGTTTTAAGTAGTTATGTCAACCTCTAAGTGAGAGTATTGATGAGTTAGTCTGGAGATGCAGGGAAAGCTTTTCTGCGAAACCATGCAGATTACTGCTAACAGTTACTAAGCAATCAGTGTTGACGAGTTTCACTGCCTGCTTTTTCTCACTCAAGTTTATGTCAGGAGCGCTGCTATAATACTGTCACACTTGAGAGGTTGTGTTGTGTTCTGTTCCACAGCATGCATCCTGGAGGTAACATAGTTTAAATTTTTAGACATAAAATGCTATAACATGATATGATCCAGGGTTAATATCCTCTGAAGGGGGGTTTATTGAACAGTTGGGTTTAATTAATCAGTGTATTAATTATTTACATGCTGCTTTGTGTGATTTTTTTCCCTGGGCTGATAGACTGTGTTTTTGGCTGGAACAAACAGGTTTCACTTTTAAGTTTCATTTCAGTTTTTGAAAGTGTTGCACAGCTCCTATTACTTGCTGTGCTTGTAATAACAGGGGAAGTACTGTATTGCACTCCATGTGAACAGGTGTGGTCATTTCCTCCATTCCGGCTGAGAGTTGAACCTGAGGAGAGAGTTTCCTCTGTTAACTGTCTGGGTCTTGGTAAATGCCCCAGTCATTGGGAGTATAAAGGTACAGTTTTCTATAATAATTTATTTTTATTTTTTGTGTCCTTCTGTGGGTATAACCTGAGCTATGGGGGACTCTGACATGTTAGAAGGTACTCCTTCTGTACTAAATCATACCTGTTTATATTGTGAGGAGGCCGTGGTTTTCCCACCCACTCAATTTTGTTCCACATGCCTTAACACCGTTATAAAGTCTAAGAAGGGAGACAATCCTGCTAAGGCTCTTTGTACCTCTGAGCCGTCTACCTTTCAGGACTCGGCATCCCGTGAGATTACTACCCTTGCTACATTATCCACTCCACATGCAGTTCCCCGTAGCACATCTAATCCTCCATCTGGAGGGGGCCTTCTTCCTGCGGACTTTTCGCGCAGTTACAAACTGCGTTGTTTGCGGCCCTCAGTGCATTACCTCGCTCGAACAAACGCAAGAGAAAGGTTAAACATATCTCTCGTGACCCGTAGTCTTCTAAATATTTATTGGATTGATCTATTATGTCCCAGTTATCCAATGATGAGTTAACTTCTGTAGCTTCAGAGTGTAAACTTTCTTGGTCTTAGCGTCTAAGCCTCCTGCTGCGGAGAAACCGTCCTTTAATAAAAAAACGCCAGTGCTCAATTTTAAATCTAAAGGAGGTTCTGTCTATGTTAGAGGTTCCAGAAGCCACACTGCCTTAACAACCTATGATACCTAAATTAGACAGACTTTACAAAGACAGGAAAGTTCCTTTGACTTTTCCTGTGCCGGTTATGATGGCGAACATTATGAAGAACGAATGGGAAAGAATTGTTTTTTCGTTTTCCCCCTTGTCTACTTTTAAAAAAATGTTCCCGGTCCCAGACTCTCAACTGGATTTGTGGGGCTCCATTCCTATGGTGGATGGTGCTATCTCTATGCTTGCTAAACATACTACTATTCCTCTTGAGGATAGTTCTTTGTTCAGAGAGCCGATGGATAAGAAAATCGAAATCTTTCCGAGAAAGATGTTTCAACCGGCGGCTGCAGTTGCCGGAGCAGCTACCTACTGGTGCCAGAACTCATTGAGGTGGAGTCTCACCTTGAGGATATTCAAGATAGAATTAAAGCTCTGAGAATTGCTAATTCAGTTTATCTGTGATGCGAACTTGCAAATTATTTGCCTAAATGCAAAGCCCGCCGGGCGCTCTGGTTGAAGTCTTGGTCTGCGGATATGACTTCTAAGTCCAGACTCCTTTCTCTTCCCTTCAGGGGAAAGATTTTATTTGGTCCAGGCCTGGACTCGATTATTTCTATGGTTACCGGAGGCAAGCGTGCCTTCTTGCCGCAAGATAAGAAGAACAAGTCTAAGGGACGACAATCTTCTAATTTTCGTTCTGACAGATCCCAAGGACAACAATCCTCCTCCAAGCCCGAGCAACCCAAGAGTGCTTGGAAGCTGGCTCAGTCCTGGAATAAATCCAAGCAGTATAAGAAGCCTGCCGAAAACAAATCAGCATGAAGGGGGGCCCGGGATCGGATCGTGTAAAATATGTTTCATTATTTTATTTGTTTCATTATTTTCGGTTTTAGTTCCTTGTTGTTCTATACAACAGATATTTCTCTTATAAAGGTGTATCCAGTCCATGGGTTCATCCATTACTTGTGGGATATTCTCCTTCCCAACAGGAAGCTGCAAGAGGACACCCACAGCAGAGCTGTCTATATAGCTCCTCCCCTAACTGCCACCCCCAGTCATTCTCTTGCAGCTCTCGACAAGAAAGGAAGTATCAAGAGAGATGTGGTGACTTAGTGTAGTTTTTACCTTCAATCAAAAGTTTGTTATTTTTAAACGGTACCGGCGTTGTACTGTTTTTTACTCTCAGGCAGAAATTGGAAGAAGAATTCTGCCTGGAGGTTTTGATGATCTTAGCGGTTTGTAACTAAGGTCCATTGCTGTTCTCACACATAACTGAAGAGTATGGAAAGAAAACTTCAGTTGGGGGGACGGTCTGCAGATTTCCTGCTTTGAGGTATGTTCAGTATATTTTTTTCTAGAGAGATGATAAGGTCTAGAAAATGCTGACAGTGCCTGGTATATTTAAGGTAAGCCTGATACAGTGATTTTACAACTGGGATCATGCTTGCAAATAAGGGTAATATTCATGTTAATACTTATATTACTTAGTGTAAAAACGTTTGCATGATTTATAAAAATAAAAACGTTTTTTCTCTGAGGGTGATAAATCTTTATTTGGGGCCTAGTTTTCCACATGGCTTGTTAGATTACTCCTAGGAGTACTTTTTTAAGGCCCTCTGACTTTGAGTGCATGGTAGGGAGGGGCCTATTTTCAAGCTCTAAATGTGCAGTTGATTTTCAGTCTGAGACATCCAGCTTCCCTGAAGGAGTCCTCTGGCTTATAGGACCTCTATAGAGGGTTTTGTTCCTGCAAAAATCGTTTTTAAGGGCAGGTAGGAGCCACAGCACAGCTGTGGCAGTGTGTTTGTTAGCAGTTTTAATATTTTTCTAATTCGTTTTTGGGCTGAGGGGATAATCATCCATTTGCAAGTGGGTACAATGCTGCTTTAGTCCCTTATACACACTGTAAAAATTTCGTAGAGTTTACTACTTTTTATCACTGTTTTGCAGTTTATGTGGTAGTTTTTTTCTCTTAAAGGCACAGTACCGTTTTTATATTATTGCTTTTTTCACATTTATTAAAGTGTTTTCCAAGCTTGCTGGTCTCATTACTAGTCTGTTAAACATGTCTGACATAGAGGAAACTCCTTGATCATTATGTTTAGAAGCCATTGTGGAACCCCCTCTTAGAATGTGTACCAAATGCACTGACCTTTCTATAAGTTATAAAGATCATATTATGGCTTTTAAAGATTTATCACCTGAGTTTTCTGAGACTGACAAAAGGGAGGTTATGCCATCTAGCTCTCCCCACGTGTCAGAACCTATAACTCCCGCTCAAAGGACGCCAAGTACATCTAGCGCGTCCAATGCGTTTACCTTACAAGACATGGCGGCAGTTATGAATCATACCTTCACAGAGGTATTGTCCAAACTGCCAGGGTTACAAGGAAAGCGAGACAGCTCTGGTGCTAGAACAAATACAGAGCTCTCTGACGCTTTAGTAGCTATGTCTGATATACCCTCACAATGTGCAGAAGTTGAAGCAGGAGAGCTTCTATCTGTGGGTGACTTCTCTGATTCAGGGAAGGCGTTACTTCAGTCTGACTCTGAAATGACAGCATTTAAATTTAAGCTTGAACACCTCCGCGGGTTTCTCAGGGAGGTTTTAGCGACTCTGGATAACTGTGACACCATTGTAGTCCCAGAGAAATTGTGTAAAATGGACAAATACTTTGCAGTGCCTGTTTACACTGACGTTTTTCCAATCCCTAAGAGGTTTTCAGAAATTATTACTAAGGAATGGGATAGACCAGGTGTACCGTTCTCTCCCCCTCTTGCTGTTAAAAAGATGTTTCCTATAGATGCCGCTACACGGGACTCGTGGCAGACGGTCCCTAAGGTGGAGGGAGCAGTCTCTACCCTAGCTAAGCGTACAACTATTCCTGTCGAGGACAGTTGTGCTTTCCTAGATCCTATGGATAAAAAATTGGAGGGTTTCCTTAAGAAAATCTTTATACAACAAGGTTTTATTCTCCAGCCTCTTGCATGCATTGCCCCAGTCACTGCTGCAGTGGCTTTCTGGTTCGAGTCTCTGGAGAAGGCTCTACAGGTAGAAACCCCATTGGATGATATCCTTGACAGGCTTAAAGCTCTTAAGTTAGCCAATTCATTTATTTCTGACGCCGTTTTTCATTTAACCAAGCTAACGGCTAAAAATTCAGGTTTTGCCATTCAGGCGCGTAGAGCGCTGTGGCTTAAATCCTGGTCAGCTGATGTCACTTCAAAGTCTAAACTTCTCAATATCCCCTTCAAAGGGCAGACCCTATTTGGGCCTGGACTGAAGAAGATCATTTTTGATATTACTGGAGGAAAAGGCCACGCCCTTCCCCAGGATAGGTCCAACAAGTTAAGGACCAAACAGACTAATTTTCATTCCTTTCGAAACTTCGAGTAGCGCAGCTTCATCTTCCTCTTCTACAAAACAAGAGGGAAATTTTGCCCAGTCCAAGCCAGTCTGGAGACCTAACCAGGCTTGGAACAAGGGGAAAAAGGCCAAAAAGCCTGCTGCTGCTTCTAAGACAGCATGAAGGAGTAGCCCCCAATCCGGGACCGGATCTAGTGGGGAGCAGACTTTCTCTCTTCATCCAGGCTTGGGCAAGAGATGTCCAGGATCCCTGGGCTCTGGAGATTGTTTCCCAGGGATATCTTCTGGATTTCAAAGCTTCATCTCCAAAGGGGAGATTTCATCTCTCACAATTATCTGCAAACCAGATAAAGAGAGAGGCATTATTACATTGCGTTCAAGACCTACTAGTTATGGGAGTGATCCACCCAGTTCCAAAGGAGGAACAGGGGCAGGGCTTCTATTCAAATCTGTTTATAGTTCCCAAGAAAGAGGGAACTTTTAGACCAATGTTGGATCTCAAGATCCTAAACAAATTTCTCAGGGTCCCATCCTTCAAGATGGAGACTAATTCAGACCATCCTACCTATGATCCAGGAGGGTCAATATATGACTACCGTGGATTTAAAGGATGCTTATCTACACATTCCGATACACAGGGATCATCATCAGTTTCTCAGGTTCGCCTTCCTAGACAGGCATTACCAGTTTGTGGCTCTTCCCTTCGGGTTAGCCACGGCACCAAGAATCTTTACAAAGTTTCTAGGGTCCCTTCTGGCGGTTCTAAGGCTGCGGGGTATAGCAGTGGCCCCTTACCTAGACGACATCCTGATACAGGCGTCAACTTTTCAAATCGCCAGGTCCCATACGGACATTGTTCTGGTATTCCTGAGGTCTCACGGGTGGAAGGTGAATGAAGGAAAGAGTTCTCTCTCCCCTCTCACAAGAGTTTCCTTCCTAGGAACTCTGATAGACTCAGTAGAAATGAAGATTTATCTGACAGAGGTCAGGTTGTCAAAACTTCTAACTTCCTGCCGTGCTCTTTATTCCACTTCCCATCCATCAGTGGCTCAGTGTATGGAGGTAATCGGATTAATGGTAGCGGCAATGGACATAGTTCCGTTTGCCCGCCTACATCTCAGACCATTGCAACTTTGTATGCTCAATCAGTGGAATGGGGATTACACATATTTGTCCCCTCTACTAAATCTGGATCAAGAGACCAGGGATTCTCTTCTCTGGTGGCTATCTTGGGTCCATCTGTCCAAGGGAATGAGTTTCCGCAGGCCAGAATGGACTATAGTAACGACAGATGCCAGCCTTCTGGGCTGGGGTGCAGTCTGGAACTCCCTGAAGGCTCAGGGTTCATGGACTCAGGAGGAGGCCCTCCTTCCGATAAACATTCTGGAACTAAGAGCGATATTCAATGCTCTTCAGGCTTGGCCTCAGCTAGCTGCGGTCAAGTTCATCAGATTTCAGTCGGACAACATCATGACTGTAGCCTATATCAACCATCAGGGGGGAACAAGGAGCCCACTGGCAATGTTGGAGGTTTCAAAGATAATTCTATGGGCAGAGGTTCACACTTGTCATCTCTCAGCTATCCATATCCCAGGAGTAGAGAACTGGGAGGCGGATTTTCTAATTCGGCAGACTTTTCATCCGGGGGAGTGGGAGCTCCATCCGGAGGTATTTGCCCAGTTGATTCAACTATGGGGGAAACCAGAACTGGATCTCATGGCGTCTCGTCAGAATGCCAAGCTTCCTTGTTACGGGTCCAGGTCCAGGGATCCCAAGGCAGCGCTGATAGATGCTCTAGCAGCACCCTGGTCCTTCAGCCTGACTTATGTGTTTCCACCGTTTCCTCTGCTCCCTCGTCTGATTGCCAAGATCAAGCAGGAGAGAGCTTCGGTGATCGTGATAGCCCCTGCATGGCCACGCAGGACTTGGTATGCAGATCTGGTGGACATGTCATCTTTTCCACCATGGACTCTGCCGCTAAAGGCAGGACCTTCTACTTCAAGGTCCCTTCAAACATCCAAATCTAATTTCTCTACGTCTGACTGCTTCGAGATTGGATGCTTGATTCTATCAAAGCGTGGTTTTTCCAAATCGGTCATTGATACCTTAATTCAGGCTTGAAAGCCTGTCACCAGGAAGATCTATCATAAGATATGGTGTAAATATCTTCACTGGTGTGAATCCAAGGGTTACTCATGGAGTAAGGTCAGGATTCCTAGGATATTATCTTTTCTCCAAGAAGGATTGGAGAAGGGATTGTCAGCTAGTTCCTTAAAGGGACAGATTTCTGCTCTGTCTATTCTTTTGCACAAACGTCTGGCTGAGGTTCCAGACGTTCAGGCGTTTTGTCAGGCTTTAGTTAGAATCAAGCCTGTGTTTAAACCTGTTGCTCCGCCATGGAGTTTAAATTTAGTTCTTAAAGTTCTTCAAGGGGTTCCGTTTGAACCTTTGCATTCCATAGATATTAAGCTTTTATCTTGGAAAGTTCTGTTTTTAGTAGCTATCTCCTCGGCTCGAAGAGTTTCGGAGTTATCTGCTTTACAATGTAATTCCCCTTATCTGATTTTCCATGCAGATAAGGTAGTGTTACGTACCAAACCTGGGTTTCTTCCTAAGGTGGTATCTAATAAGAATATCAATCAGGAGATTGTTGTTCCTTCACTATGTTCTAATCCTTCTTCAAAGAAGGAACATCTATTACACAATCTTGATGTGGTTCGTGCTTTAAAGTTTTATTTACAAGCTACGAAGGATTTTCGTCAAACATCTGCTTTGTTTGTTGTCTACTCTGGACAGAGGAGAGGCCAAAAGGCTTCGGCAACTTCTCTTTCTTTTTGGCTAAGAAGTATAATACGCTTAGCTTATGAGACTGCTGGCCAGCAGCCTCCTGAAAGAATTTCAGCTCATTCTACTAGAGCAGTAGCTTCCTCATGGGCTTTTAAACATGAGGCCTCTGTTGAACAGATTTGTAAGGCGGCGACTTGGTCTTTGCTTCATACCTTTTCGAAATTCTATAAATTTGATACTTTTGCTTCTTCGGAGGCTATTTTCGGGAGAAAGGTCTTACAGGCAGTGGTGCTTCCGTTTAAGTTCCTGCCTTGTCCCTCCCTTCATCCGTGTCCTAAAGCTTTGGTATTGGTATCTCACAAGTAATGGATGAACCCGTGGACTGGATACACCTTTATAAGAGAAAACAAAATTTATGCTTACCTGATAAATTTATTTCTCTTGTGGTGTATCCAGTCCACGGCCCGCCCTGTCATTTTAAGGCAGGTGTTTTTTATTTTTAAACTACAGCCACCACTGCACCCTATAGTTTCTCCTTTTTTTCTTGCTTGTCTTCAGTCGAATGACTGGGGGTGGCAGTTAGGGGAGGAGCTATATAGACAGCTCTGCTGTGGGTGTCCTCTTGCAGCTTCCTGTTGGGAAGGAGAATATCCCACAAGTAATGGATGAACCAGTGGACTGGATACACCACAAGAGAAATAAATTTATCAGGTAAGCATAAATTTTGTTTTTTAGTAGCTAGGGGGCTGATATAACATGTAACCACGCTGACGCCAATATATAATGCTGTATTAGCCCTAACATTCAGGTTTGGTAATAGATGACAAGGAGTGTTAAGTTAATGGCACTCATGATCGTTTATTATGTTTAAGTCTGTGCTGCTACAGTGGTAGGATAAGACTACACTCCAGTTGTTCTGTATAGGAGGGAAATATTTTTATGTTTTATTCACCAAGACACAGTTATTTAAAAATACACAACTAAGCCAGTATCACGAATTGTTGGTTTTAGGGTATATTCCATGAATAACAGTAAAGTTTGCTGTACTGATGTAGCCTATGACACTTCCTATAGAACTCAGGTACCATATAACTCACTGTGACAGGCTATTGACATCTTACAGCAGGTCTCGTATTGGGAGCCCTATGATTGGCTAGCTGGACTGTCAATCACCGGAGGTGTAACTTCCAGTGTTTCGTTACTAGGGAAGCCAGAACATTGATGTATGGACCCCACACAATCCACTGTAGCCCATCAGGTCATCTTAGAGGTCAGGATCACATACATAAGATCTTCTATTAGGCTTACAGCTTATTTACATAACGTCAGGTTACATTACTATCGCTAAACCGGAAGTAGAGTAACTTCCGTTTTTTTGCAACGCAAGGATGCGGTCCACACTTGAGCACAGGATTGGGACATTAGTCAGGTATTAGAATCAAGAGTGAAGTTTTCACATTGCTGTTGGCCATTCTTTGATGTGCACTATGTAGTCAACACATGCTAACACATGTTAGGAATTAACATTTTGTATAGATTTATTTCATTTTTTGTCGATTGATGTAAACCTATACCGGCACCCCCGGAGCCCCCCGCAACTAAATAAAGTTATTAACCCCTAAACCGCCGCTCCTATACCCCGCCGCAATTATAATAAATGTATTAACCCCTAAACCGCCGCTCCCGGACCCCGCTCCGCCACATACATTATACCTATTAACCCCTATCCTGCCCCCCATACCGCCGCCACCTATAATAAATTTATTAACCCCTATCCTGCGGATCCCGTACCCCGCTGCAACTAAATAAATTGTTTAACTCCTAAACCGCCGCTCCCGGACCCCGCCGCCACCTATATTAAACATATTAACCCCTAAACTGCCCCCCCTACACCGTTGCCACCTATAAAAAATTTATCAACCCCTATCCTGCCCCCCTATACCGCCACAACCTATAATAAAATTATTAACCCCTAAACTTAAGTCTAACCCTAACACCCCCCTAACTTAAATATTAATTAAATAAATCTAAATAATTTACTATTAACTAAATTATTCCTAGTTAAAACTAAATACTTACCTATAAAATACACCATAATATAGCTACAATGTAATTAATAATTACATTGTAGCTATTTTAGGATTTATTTTTATTTTACAGGCAAATTTCAATTTATTTTAACTAGGTACAAAAGCTATTAAATAGTTATTAACTATTTAATAGCTACCTAGATAAAATAAATTCAAATTTACCTGTAAAATAAAAACTAACCTAAGTTACAATTACACCTAACACTAAACTATCATTAAATAAATTATTCCTATTTAAAAATAAATACTTACCTGTAAAATAAACCCTAAGATAGCTACAATGTAATTAATAATTACATTGTAGCTATTTTAGGATTTATATTTATCTTACAGGTAACTTTGTATTTATTTTAACTAGGTAGAATAGTTATTAAATAGTTATTAACTATTTAATAACTACCTAGCTAAAAGAAATACAAATTTACCTGTAAAATAAATCCTAACCTAAGTTACAATTAAACCTAACACTACACTATCATTAAATAAATTAAATTAACTACAAATACCTACAATTAAATACAATTAAATAAACTAAAGTACAAAAAATAAATAAATATTACAAGATTTTTAATCTAATTACACCTAATCTAAGCGCCCTAATAAAATAACAAAGCCCCCCAAAATAAAAAAAATGCCCTACCCTATTCTAAATTACAAAAGTTAACAGCTCTTACCTTACCAGCCCTTAAAAGGGCCTTTTGCGGGGCATGCCCCAAAGTAATCAGC
>NC_069509.1:103825819-103870819 GCF_027579735.1 Bombina bombina | reverse complement strand
ATATATATATGTGTATGAATATATATATCTTGGACCCCTGGTAATATTTACCAGTGAGACCCCCTCTCCTGAGGCGCATGGACAGAGCTATCCACTCCCCTCATTTACATAAAAGCCTTAGGAAGACACCACCCCATCCTTCTCCTAGTTCTGTCCAGCCTGCAATTGGTGGACAGGGCTAGGAGTCCCTCTCCGTTCATAACCTTCTGGGCTTGTGTTACGAGTGATTTTTCTTGGCCTCTTGGGCCTATATGTTTAAACTGACATTGCTTCAGCTAGCGCCATCTATTATTGTGGCTGTGGTCACCCAGATTGGCGGAAGGCGGTGGGTTATTAGTTTCTTTGATATCCCTGTGGGGGCCGCCATGTTACCGTGACGTCATCGGTTACGGACGTCACGGGGACTGTGCCTGAGGGTTGCCTCTTTGTGTGCACGTGCCCATAAATTTTGCCTCGGCATGGTTTGTAACAGTTGCATCTCCTTCTCCCTGCTAGAGACTCGTTATTTGGCAAACAAACCTGATACCCTAACAGACTGAATACTTTATTTGTGGTAAGTGTTATGCACTATCTTAAGTGCAAATTTTATGTTCATATCAATGTGATATTTTTATAAGCTTCTGGGGCTTTATATTAAATGCCAACTAAACTATATATGCAGTACTTATTATTCAAAACCAAAATGATCCAGGTCAGCCTGAGCCCCAACCTGTTACAGCCCAACCTGTTATGTGTTCAGCATTAACATAGAGGATAAGAATGATTAGTCTTAGCTCCAGCCTCAAGCTGTTACAGCCCAGGTGGAATCAGGGGCAATTATAGGTATAATTTTTTTTCTATGTATGTATCTTGAATGCCTTATGTACATACTATTTATTTGTTTATGACTGGTTAAGCTTTTTTCTTAGTGATACAGCCAGCCTATTCCCACCTGTTTCCTTTTGTGCTAATCCTTGCTGACAAGAAACTTTCGCCTAGATTACGAGTTTTGCGGTAACAGGGGTGGTTTGCTAACGAGCCTTTTTTTTCCAGCGCTCACTTAAGACAACGCTGGTATTACAGGTTTTCTGAATGGCTGCGTTAGCTCCACATCTCACTGTAATACCAGTGTTGCTTAAGTCAGCGGTAAGCTGGTGTAAGGTGCTCGTGCACGAATTTACCATAGGAAACAATGGGGCTGAGACGGCTGAAAAAACCTAACACCTGCAAAAAAGCAGCGTTCAGCTTCTAACGCAGCCCCATTGTTTCCTATGGGGAAGCAAAGCAAAAAAGACTAACACCCCTGAAGAAGTTTGCTCGTTGCAAATGAAACACGTAGGGTAATTTGAGGGATAAAAATAGTGACGGCTTCCAGGTTACCGAATACCAGCTGGGAGAAACAGGTCAGGATCCAGCCTTACGAGCTGCCGAGATTCAGTTATAGAGACCACTGCCGAGAAGAAGCAGCTGTGACTGAGAACTACAAACACAGATGGGGATCCAAGACTCTTTACTCTGAGTCAGCTTCTGGGAAATATCGGACAACCGCTGTCATTTTTATGAAAGGCTGTGTAAACACTGCAATCTTGTAAGTGTAAATTTTTATTTTCATGCGCACAAATAAATTGTTTTTAGAGTTACCTTGAGTCGGTGGGCAGTGTGTGTTCTTTGTATTTTTCAGCTTTTTTCGTTTGCCGGGTCCAGGATACCCGGATTACACACTGAGCAGCAACCTGAGAAAAAGGACAGTTGCCTACTTTAAATTGAAAATCATATTGGAATGAATCACTCATCATTAGTTGGACTTTTTATATGCATGGTAACTGATTTATGCTCCTTACTACTTTTTATTAGTTTTTAAGAGGTAAACATTTTTTAAGATTTTACAAGGTTTTATGAAGGTGTTCTTGTGTTTAGATTCATCATATTCAGTATTTATATATATATATATAAAGTATTCTCTAGCCTGCAGGGAGCGCTGAGATTTGTGTGTATATATATACATTTCTTAAAAAAAATTTAAACTAATTACACCTAATCCCCCTAATAAAATAAAAAAGCCCCCAAAAATAATAAAAAGCCCTACCCTATACTAAATTACAAATAGCCCTTAAAAGGGCCTTTTGCGGGGCATTGCCCCAAAGTAATCGGCTCTTTTACCTGTAAAAAGAAAATACAATACCCCCCCCAACATTACAACCCACCACCCACACACCCCTACTCTAAAACCCACCCAATCCCCCCTTAAAAAAACTAACACTAACCCCCTGAAGATCACCCTACCTTGAGCCGTCTTCACCCAGCCGGGCACAAGTGGTCCTCCATACGGCAGAAGTCTTCATTCAATCGGGGCAAAAGAGGTCCTCCAGACGGCAGAAGTCTTCATCCAGGCTGCATCTTCTATCTTCATCCTTCCGTCGTGAAGCGGGTCCATCTTCAATCCAGCCGACGCAGAGCATCCTCTTCAAACAAAGTCCTAACGAAGAATGAAGGTTCCTTTAAATGACGTCATCCAAGATGGCGTCCCTCGAATTCCGATTGGCTGATAGGATTCTATCAGCCAATCGGAATTAAGGTAGGAAAAATCCGATTGGCTGATTCAATCAGCCAATCGGATTGAAGTTCAATCCGATTGGCTGATTCAATCAGCCAATCGGATTGAAGTTCAATCCGATTGGCTGATCCAATCAGCCAATAGGATTGACCTCACATTCTATTGGCTGTTCCAATCAGCCAATAGAATGCAAGGTCAATCCGATTAGCTGATAGCATCAGCCAATCGGATTTTTCCTACCTTAATTCCGATTGGCTGATAGAATCCTATCAGCCAATCGGAATTCGAGGGACGCCATCTTGGATGACATCATTTAAAGGAACCTTCATTCTTCGTTAGGACTTAATTTGAAGAGGATGCTCCGCGTCGGCTGGATTGAAGATGGACCCGCTCCGCTCCGGAAGGATGAAGATAGAAGATGCAGCCTGGATGAAGACTTCTGCCGTCTGGAGGACCTCTTCTGCCCCGATCGGATGAAGACTTCTGCCCGGATCAGATGACCACTTGTGCCCGGCTTGGTGAAGATGGCTCAAGGTAGGGTGATCTTCAGGGGGTTAGTGTTAGGTTTTTTTAAGGGGGGATTGGGTGGGTTTTAGAGTAAGGGTATGTGGGTGGTGGGTTGTAATGTTGGGGGGGTATTGTATTTTTTTTTACAGGTAAAAGAGCTGATTACTTTGGGGCAATGCCCCGCAAAAGGCACTTTTAAGGGCTATTTGTAATTTAGTATAGGGTGGGGAATTTTATTATTTTGGGGGGCTTTTTATTTTATTAGGGGGATTAGATTAGGTGTAATTAGTTTAAAAAATTGTAATTTCTTTTTTATTTTCTGTAATTTAGTGCTTATTTTTTTCCTAATTTAGTTTATTTAATTCAATTGTAATTAGTTTAATTTAGTTAATTTATTTATAGAGTAGTGTTAGGTGTAATTGTAACTTAGGTTAGGATTTATTTTACAGGTAATTTTGTATTTATTTTAGCTAGGTAGTTATTAAATAGTTAATAATTATTTAATAACTATTCTACCTAGTTAAAATAAATACAAAGTTGCCTGTAAAATAAAAATAAATCCTAAAATAGCTATAATGTAATTTTTAGTTATATTGTAGCTATATTAGGGTTTATTTTATAGGTAAGTATTTAGTTTTAAATAGGATTCATTTATTTAATTATAGTAATTTTATTTATATTTATTTAAATTAGATTTAAGTTAGGGGGTGTTGGGGTTAGGTTTAGACTTAGGTTTAGGGGTTAATACATTTAATAAAGTAGCGGCGACATTGGGTGCGGCAGATTAGGGGTTAATAAATGTAGGTAGGTGTTGGCGATGTTAGGGACGGCAGATTAGGGGTTAATATAATTTAACTAATGTTTGCGAGGCGGGAGTGTGGCGGTTTAGGGGTATATACATTTATTAAAGTGGCAGCGATGTCCTGTCAGCAGATTAGGGGTTAAAAAAATGTATTATAGTGTTTGCGATGTGGGGGGCCTCGGTTTAGGGGTTAATAGGTAGTTTATGGGTGTTAGTGTACTTTTTAGCTCTTTTTATTAAGAGTTTTATGTTCCGGCGTTAGCCCATAAAACTCTTAACTACTGACTTTTAAATGCGGTAGAAGTCTTGACTTGACTTAATGGGAGGAAAATCCCATTAAAAGTATAGGATATGCAATTGACGTAAGGGGATTTGCGGTAGCCTCAAGTCGCGGAAGAAAAGTGAGCGGTACACCTGTACCTGTCAAACTTGTAATACCAGCGGGCGTTAAAAAGCAGCGTTGGGACCTCTCAACGCTGCTTTTTAGGGCTAACACAGAACTCGTAATCTAGCCATTTGTAAAGTATGTATTGGGCAGATTTATACTGAAAGCTTTTTCTGAATCACCTGATTCTGCCTCTAATAGGGAACACTAGATCTGATTTTTCCTATTATATTTGACATTGCAAATTAATCTAAATGTATTAAAGGGGTTTTAAGTTCTCTGAGAATTGGGAATGAACTCTTATGTTTTATCTGATTGGTTTAGTTCAAGTTTTGCACCAGACCAGTATTTCCCTATTTCTGACGCTTTTAAAGTTTATATATTCAAATATTTTTTCAAAATCTAAAAATATGTAATATCCTCCTGGAAAAACCCTTTGCATAACCAAATTTGCTGCTCCACCTAAGGTCGATGCTGCAATCTCTAGATTTTCAAAATATGATATTTTCCATTATGTATGATGCTGGATCTTTTTAAAACTTTTGTTTTCTTTTTTCAAGGCTTTTGTTTAAAGTCTGATAATATTTATTCTTACCTATTTTTGGTTTCTCTGTTTTAATGCTGTAGGTTTTTTCCTTAGTCTAATTTTCAACCCATGCCCCTTTTTAATCACCTGCCTTTAATCTAGGGAGCATTTAGGAGACACACCCTGAATTTCTCCTTTTGGTACTTGATAGATTAAAAAAAAAAGTTTGAGTTTGAAATCTTTTTAGTTTTTAAATGTATTTACATTGATGGGTTAGAATATATCATTCGCATTTCTCTCTTTTTTGTTAAGTTTTTAATAGTTTGACTTTGTTTTATATAAAAAGTACCTGCTTCCAGCCTCCTGGGCCTCGATCCGATATGCAGCGTTGCCCGCAAAAGCCGGTGACGCCAAATTTTGCGCTGGTTTGGTATCACATATACGGCATAAGCTAGAAGTTACGCTCGTATATTTCTGCCTTCAGCTGTAGTTTTTTGGCCCATAGACAGGTATACCAAACCAGCGCAGTTTGGTATCCAATATACAGCGTAAGGACTTACGTGGCGAAAATGGAGAAATCTTACTCCATTTTCACCTCGCCACAAATTGCAGCCTTACGCTGTCTATTGGAGCCCCGTAACTCCCTAAACTACCTGCAACATAAAACCTAACGCATGCGCAATGTCTATCTACAGAAAGAGGTTAACTGCAAGGAAAACAGAAACAGAGGCGCCACATGTGTGGATCAATCAAAACAGACAATATCCAAGTGAGATGAGATACAGGATACTCACAAACGTAAAGGCACTCTGGTGAAACAGGGTCTTCCCTGAGAAACGCGTCGCTATTATCTCTACAGATACAAGGAGACTTGCCATTAAATACACCAAGCTGTAATTTGTTATTGATGGTATTTTTTATCTTTTGAAAAATAAAACACTTGATACTTTTTTAACAAATCTGGTGTTCGTGTGGCATTTCCCTTGCCAGTAACCATAAGGCTGCTTAGCCTTCCTCCCCTCTGGACATTTTTTCCTTTTTGCTGGAAGCAATCTAGTGAAGGGTTGCTGTTGCGAGATCAACCATAACTGTAGGATATCCTGACGGGGATCCCTTGGTACAGCCTGCTGGTTTGCTGTTCAAATACCAGCCCGCCCCTACAGGCACAAGAGAGTGCCTTTACGTTTGTGAGTATCCTGTATCTCATCTCACTTGGATATTGTCTGTTTTGATTGATCCACACATGTGGCGCCTCTGTTTCTGTTTTCCTTGCAGTTAACCTCTTTCTGAAGATACACCATCGTTTGGGTGAAGACCGAGAGCTGCCTTCTATTTCTATTTTTTGGACTCATTTGGACTTCAGTTGGGATTTTTTCCCATTTCACCATTTGATACGTCTGTATTCTCATATATATTTTAACCCTTTTTTATATTTTATATTTTATATATATTATATACATTTTATTATTATTCTTTATTTTATTCATTGTTTTACAATTTTAATCACATATTTGGTATCACTAGGGGCATTTTGATTGTATTTTTTATTCTAGTACTATACTCTGCCCTTAGTCATTAGCGCCTCCTATAGGGGATTTGTGGTATTACTCTAATATCACAATATCCCTCACAATACTTTTTGCAATGTCTATCTACCTGTCAACCGCAAACTGCTAAATAAAACCTAACACCTAATGCATGCGCAATGTCTATCTACCTGTCAACCGCGATCCCCCGCCGCAATCCCTAATAAAGTATTTAACCCCTAATCCGCCGCTCCCAGACCCCGCCGCCACCTACATTAAACGTATAACCCCCTAATGTGAGCCCCTACACCGCCGCCATCTACATTACCTACCCCCTAATGTGAGCCCCTACCCCGCCGCCATCTACATTACCTGGGGCTTAGTGTTAGGTTTTTAAAGGGGGTTTGGGTGGGTTTAGAGTAGGGGTATGTGGGTGGTGGGTTTTAATGTTGGGTGGTGGT
This sequence comes from Bombina bombina, assembly GCF_027579735.1. Taxonomy (NCBI): domain Eukaryota; kingdom Metazoa; phylum Chordata; class Amphibia; order Anura; family Bombinatoridae; genus Bombina; species Bombina bombina. Next base: position 103,864,079 of record NC_069509.1, on the reverse strand, counting down.
ATTGTGGGTTTTTTTACAGGTAAAAGAGCTGTTTACTTTGGGGCATGCCCCGCAAAAAGCCCTTTTAAGGGCTGGTAAAAGAGCTGGTTAATTTTTAATTTAGAATAGGGTAGGGCATTTTTTTATTTTGGGGGGCTTTATTATTTTATTAGGGGGCTTAGAATAGGTGTAATTAGCTTAAAATTCTTGTAATCTTTTTTTTATTTTTTGTAATTTAGTGGGGTTTTTTTTTCTAATTTAGTTTAGTGTATTTAATTGTATTTTAGTTTAGAGATTTGTAGTTTATTTAATTTATTGATAGTGTAGGTATATTTGTAACTTAGGTTAGGATTTATTTTACAGGTAAATTGGTAATTATTTTAACTAGGTAGCTATTAAATAGTTATTAACTATTTAATAGCTATTGTACCTAGTTAAAATAAATACCAAGTTACCTGTAAAATAAATATAAACCCTAAAATAGCTACAATGTAATTATTAATTACATTGTAGCTATCTTAGGGTTTATTTTATAGGTAAGTATTTAGATTTAAATAGGAATATTTTAATTAATAATATTAATATAAATTAGATTTATTTTAATAAGAATTTAGTTAGGGGTGTTAGAGTTAGATAGGGTTATTATACTTAATATATATATAATATAATAACTATATTAACCCTAACATAATTAGGGTTAATATAGTTAATATATATAATATAATAACTATATTAACTATATTAACCCTACTATAATTAGGATTAATATAGTTAATATAGGTGGCGGCGGTGTAGGGGGATTAGATTAGGGGTTAATGTATTTAATATAGGTGGCGTTGGTGTAGGGGAATTAGATTAGGGGTTAATACTTTTATTATAGGTGGCGACGGTGTAGGTGGATTTAGATTATAGGCAAAAGAGCTGTTTACTTTGTGACAATGCCCCGCAAAAAGCCCTTTTAAGGGCTGGCAATAGAGCTGTTTACTTTGGGGTAATGCCATGCAAAAAGCCCTTTTCAGGGCTATTTGTAGGGTTAGACTTAGGTTTAGTGGTAGGGATAGTTTAGTATTTTAGGGGTTAATTCATTTAATATAGGTGGCGGCGGTATAGGGGGATTAGATTAGGGGTTAATAATTTTAATATAGCGGGCGGCGGTATAGGGGGATTAGATTAGGGGTTAATAATTTAATATAGGTGGCGGCGGTATAGGGGGATTAGATTAGGGGTTAATAATTTTAATATAGCTGGCGGCGGGGTAGGAGCTCACATTAGGGGGTAGGTAATGTAGGTGACGACGGTGTAAGGGGCTCACATTAGGGGGTAGGTAATGTAGGTGACGGCAGGGTAGGAGCTCACATTAGGGGATAGTTAATGTAGGTGGCGACGGGGTAGGAGCTCACATTAGGGGGTAGTTAATGTAGATGGCGGCGGGGTAGGAGCTCACATTAGGGGGTAGTTAATGTAGGTGGCGGCGGTGTAAGGGGCTCACATTAGGGGTAGTTAATGTAGGTGGCGGCGGGGTAGGAGCTCACATTAGGGGGTAGTTAGTGTAGATGGCTGCAGGGTAGGAGCTCACATTAGGGGGTAGGTATTGTAGGTGGCGGCGGTGTAAGGGGCTCACATTAGGGGGTAGTTAATGTAGGTGGCGGCGGGGTCCGGGAGCAGCGGTTTAGGGGTTAATAACTTTATTATTAGGAGAGTGAGGGGGGATAGCGGATAGAGGGGTATACATGTCGGGCTATGTTTGGGAGGCGTGTTAGACAGTACGGGAGATTTTATAACTTAGTCAGGTTTTGTAGGCGCTGGCAGTTTCTAAAGTGCCGTAAGTCACTGGCGACTCCAGAAATTTGTACTTACGCAGATTTCTGGACATCGCTGGTTTATCTGACTTACGGCACTTTAGCATCTGATGGCGCCGTATATGTGATAGCTCGAGTTGCGAGCTGAAACTACGGGCGGCGGGGTTTCCCTCGCTTGCGCCGCAAACTACGATCTATATCGGATTGCGCCCCTGATGCATTTTCTGTCTGTGTTTTCCTTGGCTATAATTTAACTGTTTAGCCTGCTATACATTTACTAACTATTGTTTTTCTAAAATTAACAATCTTTTTACCTTCTCTTGCAGATTTTCAGAAAACAAAACAGTTTTCTCTGACAAACTATGTACTAGTTATTTTAACATTTTTTGCTGAAATTATGGTTTCCACAGATCTGGTAAAATGGGCCTTAAGGTTCCACTATTATTAATCTGATTATGTCTCAAATTAACTTAATTAAATTAACTTAATCTTTGTTGCATCTATTTAAAAAAAAAAAAAAAAAGTTTATTGCACAAAACTAGTGTTTTCTAATATATTTTGTTATTTAACCCTTTGAGTGCTAAGCACTTTCCCACCTGGGTGCTAAGATTTTTTTAATGTTTTTTTCTTTTATTATTGTTTGAACATTTTTTTTTAACTTTTTTTATTATTTTTTTCAGACCCCCAAGACTTACACTGTTGGAAAGGTTAGACAATTACCTTTCCAATGGTTGGTCTTGGGGGTCTGTAGCTGCTTAGATGCCTGAGATACAGGCTTCTAAGTAGCATGCCCCCTGCTCCTATACTTAAGATTAAGTATAAATAAAGTTGCACGGTGACGTCATCACGTTATTGCGCGTGACGTCACCACACAAAACGGGAAGCCCCGGCGATGCCTGTCACTCTACAGGCACGATCGCTGGGGTAGGAGCGGGTGGGAGCCCCCAGATCTCCCTCAAGGTGGGAGAATGCTAGTGACGGCTCTGAGCCGTCATTAGTACCAGAGTGGGAAACTCTGTGACGCCTCAGAGCCGTCATTAGCACTCAAAGGGTTAATGGACAAAAATATAAGTACTTTTCTTTACAGGCAAGAAAAATCAGAATTTAGATTCTTTCTACATAATTACTTCATGAGTAAATTTTGAAGATAGCAGCCTGGTTTGTGGTCTGATCCAAAGTACACAATTTGTCTGTAATGTTATTGTAATTTTTGGTACAGGGATTTCTTTTCTAGTCATGTTATTTACAGACCTGTCACTATAGCTGGGTGCATGTTTTAATTACAACATTAAACCTGCCTGTTTAGGGCAAGGATATATATTTCTCTTCATTTTCAAGCTTAAGATTCTCTGTCCCAAACTAGAGGCAAGAAAGGAGGTTTTCCTTTTCAGCTCTTCATGTTTTTTGAATCTGTCAGGGTGCCAGGAATAAGACTGAGACGAGAAGTGCAAAAATAATCACACCTTTATTAATAGCAAAAAATAATAAAATGTCCACAAGTCAAATAACAAGCCAGGAGTCAAAACCAGAGCTGGTAGTCAGACGAGCCGAGTCAGGAGCCAAAGCGACTAGTCAGACGAGCCGGAATCAGGAACAAGGAAAACAGCAAAGTCAGGAAAAGCCAGGGATCAGGAACCAGGAAGGACGTTAGGCATCCAGGTAATACACAGGAACTCTCACAGACAGGTCTGAGACAACGCAAAGGCAAAGCATACTGAACAGAGGCCCTTTAAATAATAAGTGATGACATCACAATTCTGAGACTGCATCCTGTCTCACATGGATGATGCACACCAGTCTGGCCATAAAAGGAAGTGCAGGAAGTGAGCAGCATCCCCACAATGCACCATAGTCAGGAAGAGAGGTGAGTAAAATGGCTGCCAGCAGCACATGGCAAACACAACAGGGAAAAACCCTGACAGTACCCTCCCCTCAATAACCCCTCCCCTGCGGGAGGACAAAAGGCTTATTGGGGAAACGGGCATGGAAGGCACGGAGGAGGGTGGGAGCAAGAACATCAGAGGAGGGAACCCAAGAACGCTCCTCCGGACCGTAGCCCCTCCAGTGAACCAAATACTGTACACGGCCCCTGGACATACGAGAGTCAATAATGCTGCTGACCTCATACTCCTCATGGTTGTCAACAAAGATAGGATGGGGATGAGGCAACACAGTGGTAAACCGATTACAAACCAATGGTTTCAAGAGGGAGACATGAAAAACATTGGAGATGCGCATAGCAGGAGGAAGGTCAAGAGCGTAGGCCACAGGATTAACCCGTCGGAGTATTCGAAAAGGACCAACAAAACGGGGAGCCAATTTATTGGAAGGCACACGAATGTTCAAGTTGTGGGAGGACAACCAAACTGTCTCACCAACCTGGTAGGAAGGTGCGGGCAGACGCCTACGATCAGCCTGGAACTTTTGGTGCTGCATAGAACGATAAAGGCAATCCTGATTCTGCACCCACGTAGGACGGAGTTGCCGGAGATGCTCCTCCAACACCGGAATACCCTGAGACATGAATGAATCGGGCAACAAGGATGGTTGAAACCCATAATTCGCCATGAACGGGGATAACTTGGAGGAAGCATTAATAGCACTATTACGAGCAAACTCTGCCCAAGGTAACAGTACAGAGCAATTATTGTGGTGATCTGAGACATAGGAATGGAGGAACTGTTCCAGAGCTTGATTAGACCATTCCGCAGCCCCATTGGATTGAGGGTGATATGCCGAGGAGAAGGAAAGCTGGATCCCCATTTGAGCACAAAAGGAACGCTAAAATCTGGAGACAAACTGGCTACCCCAGTCTGACACTATCTCCTTGGGTAACCCATGTAAACGGAAGACCTCCCGGGCAAAAATTGAAGCAAGCTCCTGAGCGGTAGGCAGCTTCATCAAGGGAATGCAATGTGACATTTTAGAAAAACGGTCAACCACCATAAGGATAACAGTATTGCCATTGGAAACAGGGAGCTTGACAATGAAGTCCATGGAAAGATGTGTCCAAGGATGCTCACCATTAGCAATAGGTTGAAGAAGACCCATAGGAAGACGTAGAGGAGTCTTATTCTATGCACAAACTGAGCAGGAGGCAACATACGAGGCAACATCAGAACGAAGACCTGGCCACCAGAATTGTTGAGTGACGGACCAAATCATTTGGTTCTTGCCTGGGTGACCTGCAGCTTTAGGATAGTGGTAAGTGTGCAAAAGTTTAGTTTGAAGATTCTCAGGAACAAAACACTTACCACTAGGTTTCTCAGGAGGTGCATTGGTTTGTGCAGCCAGGATTTCCTCCCCCAAGGAAGAAGTCAAATTAGTACGTATGGTAGCCAAAATATGGTCAGAAGGTATAACAGGAGTAGGTACAGACTCCTCCTTAGACAGAGGCGAAAATTGTTGAGAGAGGGCATCAGCCCTAACATTCTTACTACCAGGCAGGTAGGAGACCACATAATTAAACCGAGACAAAAATAGCGCCCATCTGGCCTATCGGGGTGACAAACATTTTGCTTCAGATAGATAAGTTAAATTTTTGTGGTCAGTAAGAATGAGCACTGGCACGCTAGTACCCTCGAGAAGATGCCTCCATTCCTTGAGTGGCAAAATTATGGCCAGTAATTCCCTGTCGCCAATTTCATAATTGCACTCCGCTGGAGACAATGTCTGAGAGAAGAAACCACACGGATGCAAGGAACCATCAGGCGTGGGACGTTGAGACAAGAGGGCACCTACTCCAGTCTCAGATGCATTGACCTCAAGAACGAAAGGCAGGACAGGGTTAGGATGAGCCAGAACTGGAGCGGCAGCAAAGGCAGTCTTAAGACTATCAAAGGCCTTAATGGCAGTAGGTGACCAATGGAGTGGATCATTCTCTTTACGGGTCATGTCTGGGATAGGTTTGACCAAGGAAGAAAAGTTTTTAATAAACTTTCTATAGTAATTGGCGAACCCCAAAAAAACGTTGAATATAGACCGAAGACCAACTGGGCGAGGCCACTGCAGAACTGCAGATAACTTGTCAGGATCCATGGAGAACCCTGCAACGGAGATAACATAGCCTAGGAAGGTTACTTGAGTCTGATGGAACTCACATTTCTCGAGTTTACAAAACAGGCCGTTCTCACGTAGTCTCTGAAGAACCCGTGTAACATCAGAACGATGAGCCTCAAGTGTGGGTGAGTGTATGAGGATGTCGTCTAAGTACACCACAACACACTGTTGCAACATATCTCGTAGGACATCATTAATAAATTCCTGAAAAACAGCAGGAGCATTACATAGGCCAAAGGGCATTACAAGATACTCATAATGCCCGCTTCTGGTGTTAAATGCTGTTTTCCATTCGTGGCCCTCCTTAATCCTAACGAGATTGTACGCTCCTCTCAAATCAAGTTTAGTAAAGACCGTAGCTCCCTTGAGGCGGTCAAAGAGTTCCGTAATAAGCGGAATAGGGTAAGCATTCTTAATGGTAAGACCCCTATAATCGATACATGGTCTTAACTCGCCACCCTTTTTCTTCACAAAGAAGAAGCCAGTCCCTGTAGGAGAGCAGGATTTGCGGATGATCCCCCGCGACTGAGCATCGGCAACATACTCCTCCATAGCACAATTCTCTGCAACAGACAGAGGGTACACCCGGCCCCGAGGAGGAATGGCTCCGGGTTGCAGGTCTATGGCACAATCGTAAGACCGGTGAGGAGGCAATGTACCGGCATGCACCTTGTCAAACACGTCTAGGAATTCTCGGTACTCCTCTGGCAATTGAGATATTGAAGAAGTGCACAAGACTTTAACTGGTTTCCGAAGGCAAGTGGAAATACATTGCGGGGACCACAACAAAATTTCGGACCTGCGCTAGTCGCGACTGAGATTGTGCTTTTGGAACCAGGGATAACCCAGAACAACCAGAAAATGTGGAGAGTTTATCACTAGTGATGTTGTGAACCTAAACATTTCGGTTCGCGAACGGCGGACTCGAACTTCCGCAACTGTTCGCGAACCGGGTGAACCGCCATTGACTTCAATAGGCAGGCGAACTTTAAAACCAACAGGGACTCTTTCTGGCCACAATAGTGAAGTTGTTTCAAGGGGACTAACACCTGGACTGTGGCATGCCGGAGGGGGATCCATGGCAAAACTCCCACAGAAAATTACATAGTTGATGCAGAGTCTGGTTTTAAGCCATAAAGGGCATAAATCACCTAACATTCCTAAATTGTATTGAATAATATTATTTGATAGATAAATAGATAGATTTGATAGATATATAATTTCCTAGACAGAGAATTACAAGACGTGCGGTCTGGGACCCATGGTAAGGTTCCCAGAGGCAGTTGCGGTGCCAGGGGACGTGTATATGGCATGGATTTTAGGAACCGGGAGATGGAAAAAGATGCTTGGTCGGTCCTCCTACTTCAAATTTGGGGCACTGCGCGTGCAATCATGGCCGTACTTTTAGCCGACGGACATTTGTCCGACGGACATTTGGCCGAAACACAAGTGGCTGTCACAAAACAGTCCGGCCACGAGATAGATAGATTTGATAGATAGATACATAGATTACATAGATCAATAGATGCAATATACATTTGATAGATACGATTGATAGTTAGATAGATTTGATAGATAAATACATAGATTTGATAGATATATAATTTACCAGAGAATTACAACAAGTGTGGTCTGGGACCCATGGTAAGTTTCCCAGAGGCAGTTGTGGCGCCAGGGGAGGTGTATATGGCATGGATTTTAGGAACCGGGAGATGGAAAAAGATGCTTGGTCGGCCCTCCTACTTCAAATTTGGGGCAGTGCACGTGCAATCTACTGTGGCACCAGATATGAGTGATGTGTTAAGTAGTACTATTCTGATCAGTTTAATACCTGTTACTCCCCCTATCGGGGGAGGTGTATATGGCATGGATTTTAGGAACCGGGAGATGGAAAAAGATGCTTGGTCGGTCCTCCTACTTCAAATTTGGGGCACTGTACGTTCAATCTACTGTGGCACCAGATATGAGTGGTGTGTTAAGAAGTACTATTCTGATCAGTTTAATACCTGTTACTCCCCCTATCGGGGGAGGTGTATATGGCATGGATTTTAGGAACCGGGAGATGGAAAAAGATGCTTGGTCGGTCCTCCTACTTCAAATTTGGGGCACTGCGTGTGCAATCATGGCCAGACTTTTAGCCGACGGCCATTTGTCCGACGGACATTTGGCCGAAACACAAGTGGCTGTCACAAAACAGTCCGGCCACGAGATAGATAGATTTGATAGATAGATACATAGATTACATAGATCAATAGATGCAATATACATTTGATAGATACGATTGATAGTTAGATAGATTTGATAGATAAATAGATAGATTTGATAAATATATAATTTCCCAGACAGAGAATTACAAGACGTGCGGTCTGTGACCCATGGTAAGCTTCCCAGAGTCAGTTGCGGCGCCAGGGGAGGTGTATATGGCATGGATTTTAGGAACCGGGAGATGGAAAAAAGATGCTTGGTCGGTGCTCCTACTTCAAATTTGGGGCACAGCGCGTGCAATCGTGGCCAGACTTTTAGCCGACAGCCATTTGTCCGACGGACATTTGGCCGAAACACAAGTGGCTGTCACAAAACAGTCCGGCCACAAGATAGATAGATTTGATAGATAGATACATAGATTACATAGATCAATAGATGCAATATACATTTGATAGATACGATTGATAGTTAGATAGATTTGATAGATAAATAGATAGATTTGATAGATATATAATTTCCCAGACAGAGAATTACAAGACGTGCTGTCTGAGACCCATGGTAAGGTTCCCAGAGGCAGTTGCTGCGCCATTGGAAGTTTATATGGAATGGATTTTAGGAACCGGGAGATGGAAAAAGATGCTTGGTCGGTCCTCCTACTTCAAATTTGGGGCACTGCGCGTGCAATTGTGGCCGTACTTTTAGCCGACGGACATTTGTCCGACGGACATTTGGCCGAAACACAAGTGGCTGTCACAAAACAGTCCGGCCACGAGATAGATAGATACATAGATTACATAGATCAATAGATGCAATATACATTTGATAGATACGATTGATAGTTAGATAGATTTGATAGATAAATAGATAGATTTGATAGATATATAATTTCCCAGAGAATTACAAGACTGCGACCCATGGTAAGGTTACTTCCGTATTGCACAATCGAGTACAGGTTGGGGATTGCCTTTTGTGCAAAGAAATTTCGTCCGGGTACCTTCCACTGCGGTGTCCCCTATCAGGGGATGTGTATATGGCATGGATTTTAGGAACCGGGAGATGAAAAAAGATGCTTGGTCGGTCCTCCTACTTCAAATTTGGGGCACTGCGCGTGCAATCTAATGTGTCACCAGATAGGAGTGGTGTGTTAAGTAGTACTATTCCTATCAGTTTAATCCCTGTTAAGTGCCTTTTTTTGGTTTTGTTTTTGAAGCCACAGTGCAGCACCAGAGGCCAGAAAAATTTGGCATGTACACATGCCTGAAAAATTAGGTATTGTTGCAGCCGAAAAATTGATGTTTGTTTCCCAGGCAGAAAGTGCCCTAAAACATTGCGGCTTGAACCCTAGTTGGTGGCGGATAAGTCACGCAAGTCATCTGGCATTTGAAGATAAAATACAGCAGCGTGTGGACCATTTTTAGCCCAAGGCAGCTCATGTCATCAGGTCTTTTTTACTCAAATGTATCGCCCAATGTCAGTCCCTTCGGGATCCATCCCTCATTCATCTTAATAAAGGTGAGGTAATCTAGACTTTTTTGACCTAGGCGACTTCTCTTCTCAGTGACAATATCTCCTGCTGCACTGAAGGTCCTTTCTGACAGGACACTTGAAGCGGGGCAGGACAGAAGTTCTATGGCAAATTGGGATAGCTCAGGCCACAGGTCAAGCCTGCACACCCAGTAGTCAAGGGGTTCATCGCTCCTCAGAGTGTCGAGATCTGCAGTTAAGGCGAGGTAGTCTGCTACCTGTTGGTCGAGTCATTCTCCGAAGGGCTGTGGCTATGCATAGGAGTTAAAAAGCTCCGCATGTCCTCCATCAACAACACGTCTGTAAAGCGTCCTGTCCTTGCCGGCGTGGTCATGGGAGTCGGAGGATTACTTTCAGCTCTTCCCCTGTTAGATTCACGTTGTGCTGTGACATCACCCTTAAACGCTGTGTAAAGCATACTTTTTAATTTATTTTGGAAATGCTGCATCCTTTCCGACTTGTTGTAATTCGGTAACATTTCGGGCACTTTTTGCTTATACCGGGGGTCTAGTAGCATGGACACCCAGTACAGGTCATTCTCCTTCAGATTTTTTATACGAGGGTCCCTCAACAGTCACGACAGCGTGAAAGACCCCATTTGCACAAGGTTGGATGCCAAGCTAGTCATGTCCCGTTCCTCATCCTCAGTGATGTCACTGAAGGTATTTTCTTCCCCCCAGCCATGTACAACACCACGGGTATGAGATAGGTGACAACAAGCACCCTGGGATGCCTGTTGTGGTTGGTCTTCTTCCTCCTCCTCAAAGCCACATTCCTCCTCTGACTCCTCTTCCTCACAATCCTCTTCCAGCGTTGCCGCTGGTCCAGCAAGCGATGCTGATAAGGCCGTTTCTGGTGGTGATGGTGACCACAACTCTTCCTCTTCACGCTCATCTACGGCTTGATCCAGCACTCTTTGCAGGGCACGCTCCAGGAAGAAAACAAATGGTATGATGTCGCTGATGGTGCCTTCGGTGCGACTGACTAGGTTTGTCACCTCCTCAAAAGGACGCATGAGCCTACAGGCATTGCGCATGAGCGCCCAGTAACGTGGCAAAAAAAATCCCAGCTCCGCAGAGGCTGTCCTAGCACCCCGGTCATACAAATACTCGTTAACGGCTTTTTCTTTTTGGAGCAGGCGGTCGAACATTAGGAGTGTTGAATTCCAACGTGTCGGGCTGTCGCAAATCAAGCGCCTCACTGGCATGTTGTTTCGCTGCTGGATATCGGAAAAGTGCGCCATGGCCGTGTAGGAACACCTCAAATGGCCACACACCTTCCTGGCCTGCTTCAGGACGTCCTGTAAGCCTGGGTACTTATGCACAAAGCGTTGTACGATCAGATTACATACATGTGCCATGCACGGCACATGTGTCAACTTGCCCAATTTCAATGCTGTCACCAAATTACTTCCGTTGTCAGAAACTAGTTTGCCGATCTTCAGTTGGTGCGGAGTCAGCCACTGATCCACCTGTGCATTCAGGGCGGACCGGTGTGACTCTCTGCTTTCAGGCAAGTCAACCCCAAGACGGCGTGACACTGCCGTATCCGGGATGTGGACACTGCCGTATCCGGGATGTGGAATAGTACCTGCGGAGCTGGGGGGGTGCCGTTGATATGGAGCAAGATGCAGCAGCAGAAGAGGACTCAGCCGAGGAGGTTATGGAAGAGGATGGCGTAGGAGGAGTAGAGGAGGTGGCAGCAGGCCTGCCTGCAAGTCGTGGCAGTGTCACCAACTCCTCCTGTGCAGAGCCACGCATTCCATGCTTGGCAGCCGTCAGCAGGTTTACCCAATGCGCAGTGTAGGTGATATACCTGCCCTGACCATGCTTTGCAGATCAGCTATCAGTGGTCATATGGACCCTTGCCCCAACACTGTGTGCCAGACATGCCATTACTTCCTTTCGCACAATCGAGTACAGGTTGGGGATTGCCTTTTGTGAAAATAAATTTCGGCCGGGTACCTTTCACTGTGGTGTCCCAATAGTTACAAATTTTTTGAACGCCTCAGACTCCACCAGCTTGTATGGAAAAAGCTGGCAGGCTAAGAGTTCAGACAAGCCAGCTGTCAGACGCCGGGCAAGGGGGTGACTTTGTGACATTGGCTTCTTATGCTCAAACATGTCCTTGACAGACACCTGACTGTGGGCAGATGAGCAGGAACTGCTCCGGAAGAGAGACAGAGTGGCGGATGGTTGAGAGGGGGCAAGCAGTGGTTGACGTGGCTGAAGATGCTGGACCAGGAGGAGGATGGCGGCTTTGAGTTTGTGAGCTGCTTCTACTTATGTGTTGATCCCATAGGCGTTTGTGATGTGCGACCATGTGCCTTCGCAAAGCAGTTGTACCTAGGTGGGTGTTGGACTTCCCACGACTCAGTTTCTTTTGGCACAGGTTGCAAATGGCATCGCTGTTGTCAGAGGCAGACACACACAAAAAATGCCACACTGCTGAGCTCTGCGATGACGGCATTCTGGAGGTGGCAACAGCATGCGTTGATCGGCGTGCTGTCTGGCTGACCCCGGGTGCCGATGCATGCTGTCTGACTGTGCCACTAGCTCCTTGCGACGACCTCCCCCTGCTTCCAACTCGTCTCCGCCTCCTCCTCTCTGTCTCCCCATCTGAACTTTCCCCCTGTTCTTCTTCTCTTCTAGAGGGCACCCACGTGACATCCACGGACGCATCGTCATCATCAACCGCTTCACTTGTATCTGACAAATCAACAAAGGAAGCAGCAGCGGGTACAACATCATCATCATCACACCTGCTGCCTGACTGAGACATATCACTGTTATCTACATCCTCTGTCAATGATGTTTGCGCATAACTCATTTCTTCCAACTGATGTGTAAAAAACTCCTCTGACACATCAAGTGAAGCGGCTGTGGTGCTAATGTTGGTGGTGGCGGCAGGCGGGCGAGTGGTGGTAACTTGAGAGGTGCCCGAAGATAAGCTGGAGGAGGATTGTGCGTCAAGGTTCGGAGCGGAAGCTATAGAAGATTGGGTGTCCTGTGTTAAAAAGTCAACTATGTCCTCCTCAGAACTTTTCGAGTTCATGGGACGTGGCCTCTGAACACTGGGCATTATTCTACGGCCAAAGGGAATCACAGCACCACGACGGCACCTGCGGGGTGGCCAGCCTCTGCCTGTCATTTTTTTTAAATGTACACTTACACTACTATTAAACAAGATATGAGTGGTGTCACTGGGCAAGTGGGCACAGTATACGCTGTGAGCCTGGCACACACGCTGGCAGGCAGGCAGGCAACTGCAATTAGATTACACTAGCAGACTGATGTTTAACAGTCAAAAAAGTTTTTTTTTTTTTAAATTTTACACTACTGTTACAACAGATATGATTTTTGGTGTCACTAGTTGGCAAGTGGGCCTGGCACACACGCTGGCAGGCAGGCAACTGCAATTAGATTACACTAGCAGACTGATGTTTCACAGTCAAAAAAGTTTTTTTTAAAAAAATGTACACTACTGTTACAACAGATATGAGTGGTGGCACTAGTTGGCAAGTGGGCCTGGCACACACGCTGGCTGGCAGGCAGGCAACTGCAATTAGATTACACTAGCAGACTGATGTTTCACAGTCAAAAAAGTTTTTTTTTTTTTAAATTTACACTACTGTTACAACAGATATGAGTGGTGGTGGCACTAGTTGGCAAGTAGGCCTGGCACACATGCTGGCAGGCAGGCAGGCAGGCAACTGCAATTAGATTACACTAGCAGACTGATGTTTCACAGTCAAAAAAGTTTTTTTTTTTTTAAATTTACACTACTGTTACAACAGATATGAGTTTTGGTGTCACTAGTTGGCAAGTGGGCCTGGCACACACGCTGGCAGGCAGGCAACTGCAATTAGATTACACTAGCAGACTGATGTTTCACAGTCAAAAAAGTTTTTTTACAAAAAATGTACACTACTGTTACAACAGATATGAGTGGTGGCACTAGTTGGCAAGTGGGCCTGGCACACACGCTGGCAGGCAGGCAGGCAACTGCTATTAGATTACACTAGCAGACTGATGTTTCACAGTCAAAAAAGTTTTTTTTTTTTAAAATTTACACTACTGTTACAACAGATATGAGTGGTGGTGGCACTAGTTGGCAAGTGGGCCTGGCACACACGCTGGCAGGCAGGCAACTGCAATTAGATTACACTAGCAGACTGATGTTTCACAGTCAAAAAAGTTTTTTTTTTTTAAAAATTTACACTACTGTTACAACAGATATGAGTGGTGGTGGCACTAGTTGGCAAGTAGGCCTGGCACACACGCTGGCAGGCAGGCAGGCAGGCAACTGCAATTAGATTACACTAGCAGACTGATGTTTCACAGTCAAAAAACTTTTTTTAAAAAAAAATTTACACTACTGTTACAACAGATATGAGTTTTGGTGTCACTAGTTGGCAAGTGGGCCTGGCACACACGCTGGCAGGCAGGCAACTGCAATTAGATTACACTAGCAGACTGATGTTTCACAGTCAAAAAAGTTTTTTTAAAAAAAATGTACACTACTGTTACAACAGATATGAGTGGTGGCACTAGTTGGCAAGTGGGCCTGGCACACACGCTGGCAGGCAGGCAGGCAGGCAACTGCTATTAGATTACACTAGCAGACTGATGTTTCACAGTCAAAAAAGTTTTTTTTTTTAAAAATTTACACTACTGTTACAACAGATATGAGTGGTGGTGGCACTAGTTGGCAAGTGGGCCTGGCACACACGCTGGCAGGCAGGCAACTGCAATTAGATTACACTAGCAGACTGATGTTTCACAGTCAAAAAAGTTTTTTTTTTTTAAAAAATTTACACTACTGTTACAACAGATATGAGTGGTGGTGGCACTAGTTGGCAAGTGGGCCTGGCACACACGCTGGCAGGCAGGCAACTGCAATTAGATTACACTAGCAGACTGATGTTTCACAGTCAAAAAACTTTTTTTTAAAAAAAATTTACAACAGATATGAGTTTTGGTGTCACTAGTTGGCAAGTGGGCCTGGCACACACGCTGGCAGGCAGGCAACTGCAATTAGATTACACTAGCAGACTGATGTTTCACAGTCAAAAAAGTTTTTTTTTAAAAAATGTACACTACTGTTACAACAGATATGAGTGGTGGCACTAGTTGGCAAGTGGGCCTGGCACACACGCTGGCAGGCAGGCAGGCAACTGCTATTAGATTACACTAGCAGACTGATGTTTCACAGTCAAAAAACTTTTTTTAAAAAAATGTACACTACTGTTACAACAGATATGAGTGGTGGTGGCACTAGTTGGCAAGTGGGCCTGGCACACACGCTGGCTGGCAGGCAGGCAACTGCAATTAGATTACACTAGCAGACTGATGTTTCACAGTCAAAAAAGTTTTTTTTTTTTAAATTTACACTACTCTTACAACAGATATGAGTGGTGGTGGCACTAGTTGGCAAGTGGGCCTGGCACACACGCTGGCAGGCAGGCAACTGCAATTAGATTACACTAGCAGACTGATGTTTCACAGTCAAAAAAGTTTTTTTTTTTTTAAATTTACACTACTGTTACAACAGATATGAGTTTTGGTGTCACTAGTTGGCAAGTGGGCCTGGCACACACACTGGCAGGCAGGCAACTGCAATTAGATTACACTAGCAGACTGATGTTTCACAGTCAAAAAAGTTTTTTTTTAAAATATTTACACTACTGTTACAACAGATATGAGTGGTGGCACTAGTTGGCAAGTGGGCCTGGCACACACGCTGGCAGGCAGGCAACTGCAATTAGATTACACTAGTAGACTGATGTTTCACAGTCAAAAAAGTGTTTTTTTTTTAAATTTACAATACTGTTACAACAGATATGAGTGGTGGTGGCACTAGTTGGTAAGTGGGCCTGGCACACACGCTGGCAGGCAGGCAACTGCAATTAGATTACACTAGCAGACTGATGTTTCACAGTCAAAAAAGTTTTTTTAAAAAAAAATTTACAACAGATATGAGTTTTGGTGTCACTAGTTGGCAAGTGGGCCTGGCACACACGCTGGCAGGCAGGCAACTGCAATTAGATTACACTAGCAGACTGATGTTTCACAGTCAAAAAAGTTTTTTTTTAAAAATGTACACTACTGTTACAACAGATATGAGTGGTGGCACTAGTTGGCAAGTGGGCCTGGCACACACGCTGGCAGGCAGGCAACTGCTATTAGATTACACTAGCAGACTGATGTTTCACAGTCAAAAAACTTTTTTTTAAAAAATTTACACTACTGTTACAACAGATATGAGTGGTGGTGGCACTAGTTGGCAAGTGGGCCTGGCACACACGCTGGCTGGCAGGCAGGCAACTGCAATTAGATTACACTAGCAGACTGATGTTTCACAGTCAAAAGTTTAGTTTTTTTTTTAAATTTACACTACTGTTACAACAGATATGAGTGGTGGTGGCACTAGTTGGCAAGTGGGCCTGGCACACACGCTGGCAGGCAGGCAACTGCAATTAGATTACACTAGCAGACTGATGTTTCACAGTCAAAAAAGTTTTTTTTAAAAAAATGTACACTACTGTTACAACAGATATGAGTGGTGGCACTAGTTGGCAAGTGGGCCTGGCACACACGCTGGCAGGCAGGCAACTGCAATTAGATTACACTAGCAGACTGATGTTTCACAGTCAAAAAAGTTTTTTTAAAAAAATTTACACTACTGTTACAACAGATATGAGTGGTGGTGGCACTAGTTGGCAAGTGGGCCTGGCACACACGCTGGCAGGCAGGCAACTGCAATTAGATTACACTAGCAGACTGATGTTTCACAGTCAAAAAAGTTTTTTTTTAAATATTTACACTACTGTTACAACAGATATGAGTGGTGGCACTAGTTGGCAAGTGGGCCTGGCACACACACTGGCAGACAGGCAGGCAACTGCTATTAGATTACACTAGCAGACTGATGTTTCACAGTCAAAAAAGTTTTTTTTACAAAATTTACACTACTGTTACAACAGATATGAGTGGTGGCACTAGTTGGTAAGTGGGCCTGGCACACACGCTGGCAGGCAGGCAGGCAGGCAACTGCAATTAGATTACACTAGCAAACTGATGTTTCACAGTCAAAAAAGTTTTTTTTTTTTAAAATTACAATACTGTTACAACAGATATGAGTGGTGGCACTAGTTGGTAAGTGGGCCTGGCACACAGGCTGGCAGACAGGCAACTGCTATTAGATTACACTAGCAGACTGATGTTTCACAGTCAAAAAAGTTTTTTTTTTTAAATTTTACACTACTGTTACAACAGATATGAGTGGTGGCACTAGTTGGCAAGTGGGCCTGGCACACACGCTGGCAGGCAGGCAGGCAACTGCAATTAGATTACACTAGCAGACTGATGTTTCACAGTCAAATTTTTTATTTTTTAAATTTACAATACTGTTACAACAGATATGAGTGGTGGCACTAGTTGGCAAGTGGGCCTGGCACCCACACTGGCAGGCAGGCAACTGCTATTAGATTACACTAGCAGACTGATGTTTCACAGTCAAAAAAGTTTTTTTTTTACAAAATTTACACTACTGTTACAACAGATATGAGTGGTGGTGGCACTAGTTGGCAAGTGGGCCTGGCACACACGCTGGCAGGCAGGCAGGCAACTGCAATTAGATTACACTAGCAGACTGATGTTTCACAGTCAAAAATTATTATTTTTTTAAATTTACAATACTGTTACAACAGATATGAGTGGTGGCACTAGTTGGCAAGTGGGCCTGGCACCCACACTGGCAGGCAGGCAGGCAACTGCTATTAGATTACACTAGCAGACTGATGTTTCACAGTCAAAAAAGTTTTTTTTTACAAAATTTACACTACTGTTACAACAGATATGAGTGGTGGCACTAGTTGGTAAGTGGGCCTGGCACACACGCTGGCAGGCAGGCAACTGCTATTAGATTACACTAGCAGACTGATGTTTCACAGTCAAATTTTTTATTTTTTAAATTTACAATACTGTTACAACAGATATGAGTGGTGGCACTAGTTGGCAAGTGGGCCTGGCACACATACTGGCAGGCAACTGCTATTAGATTACACTAGCAGACTGATGTTTCACAGTCAAAATTACACAGGCAAAAAAAAAAAAAAAGATGTTCTAGCCCTAAAAAGGGCTTTTTGGGGTGCTGTCCTTACAGCAGAGATCAGATGAGTCCTTCAGGACTGTAGTGGACACTGAATACACTAGCCTAGCTATCAATTTCCCTATAAAATAAGCAGCAGCTACACTATCGCTCCTCTCACTAAGAATGCAGGATCAGAATGAATCTAAAATGGCTGCTGCACAGGAGCTGGGAGGGTCTGGGAGGGAGTGTCTGCTGCTGATGGGCGAAATCTGTCTGCAAGAGAAAGAAGCACAGAGGCGCCAACATGGCCTAGTAACGTCACGGCAGTCGGATACAAAACATCAGCAGGATAGGAAATATACTCACAAGCGTAGCGCACCCAAATGGTGCTATTGTGGCAGCCTGGAACATCAAACAGTGGTCCAGCTCACTGGTGTCTCCAGCCAGATAGAGATGATCCTTGGCAAGGGCCTATCCTATGATGCAGGAAACAAAGCACCACCAGGTGCAATATCAGCAGTACTGGGACCTCTCAGCCGCCCAGTGGACTGTGGAATCCAATTTGCAGGATGCAGAAAATCACCACTTTGGAAGATAGAACTAACACACACACTCTACCCCCAAACAGGAGCAGAATAATTGTGATAAAGCAAGTGTATATTTAAAAACTTTTATTTTAAAAACAGCGACATGTTTCTCAGCCACCACAGGCTGTTTCCTCAGGCTATGTTAAAATGTTAACAACACTTGCTTTATAAAGACAATAGAACACATAAAACTAAATCTGATAGGCTAATTAATTTCTAAAGTGTGAACACCTGTTGCACAGGTCAGCAGTTGGTAGGCATGGAAACCCCTATATACAAAGCTCTCATATGTAACACAAACCATTTTGAGCAAATCCCAAATAAGAATAGATATCTCTGTATTAACCTCCATACCATTGCCATACCCAAAATAGACAATAGCAATAACCTTGTAACCCTTCAAATTAAGATTAAAAAATGGAAAACAGTAATATAACAATCACAATAAAAACATTTGTTATACACCTCAAAATAAAATAATCACAATATATACAACAATATAATATACCCACATAAAAAACATAAGCAGGATACATGTATTTTAATAGTCTCTATTCTACATATAATCACATAATATGCCTGACCACATGTATGTTTATATCACAATAGATCTATATTTTTCCTTTAGTATTATAGACCTTAATTGGTATTATATCTACATTGTACCCTCCTTTAAAGTGTGACATTTATTTCTCTGCCCTAACAAAAAAGCTCTCATATGTAACACAAACCATTTTGAGCAAATTAAATAAAATGTAAAATGCAACTCTAGAGCACCTAAGCCATAGAAAGATTATTTCATTGTAAGACAGTATAAACCTTTTGGGAAAAAAAAAAAAAAAAAAAGACACAATGACTAACTAATGTTAAACCCTATCTGTGATATCATATATGCAAAATGTATGTACCTATATTTAATATAAATGTACTAGCAAGATATTTATAAAATATAATAAAAATGATAAGCCAAGAATAAAGTGTGGAATGTAATCAAAACCTAAAGCTATATCTAAATGACGTGCAGAAAATATATATATAAATGTGTAATCATTGGTCCAACATAAAGATACCCTTGTATCCTATAAATAAGTCATCTGATCATGGTAATCTTATAAGTAATAATAATATTAAAGTGCTATACCGCTAATGTAAGTAGAAAAAAAAAAAAAATTGTTACACATGGCGAAATACTAAACAACCACTGTGTAGGATAATGCAAAAACAATCAGCAACCCCTATCTATGTGTGATGTGATATTGGTGTGAAAAAGTGTCAATGTGACCTAGCCTAATAGAGGCCAAAAAAAAAAAAAAAAAAATGACACAATGACTAACTAATGTTAAACCCTATCTGTGATATCATATATGCAAAATGTATGTAGCTATATTTAATATGAATGTACTAACAAAATATTTGTAATATATAATAAAAATGATAAGCCAAGAATAAAGTGTGGAATGTAATCAAAACCTAAAGCTATATCTAAATGACGTGCAGAAGTATATATATAAATATGTGTAATCATTGGTCCAACATAAAGATACCCTTGTATCCTATAAATAAATCATCTGATCATGGTAATCTTATAAGTAATAATAATATTAAAGTGCTATACCGCTAATGTAAGAAAAAAATAATAAAAAAAAAATAAAAAAAAAATAAAAAAATTGTTACACATGGCGAAATACTAGACAACCACTGTGTAGGATAATGCAAAAACAATCAGCAACCCCTATCTATGTGTGATGTGATATTGGTGTGAAAAAGTGTCGATGTGACCTAGCCTAATAGAGGCCAAAAAAAAAAAAATTATATATATTGGTATTCAGAATGCTGCCATATCAAGGTTCTCATTGAGCCCATCTGGTTGGAGAGTACCTAATCTTTTAATCCAAAATGTCTCTCTTCTCCTAAGGGTCATTAGAGCATTGGGACAAGATTTTGAAATCATTTCAATAGGTGTTATTTTGATAGGGTTCTTATCTTTTTTGTGATGAGATAAACAATGTCTGGAGACGCTGTGAGATTTGGCTTTCTTCTTAATGTTATAGGAGTGCTCTCCCCATCGTTTTTTTACCTTTCTGCAGGTGCGGCCTACATACTGGGCCCCACATTTACAGTCAAGGAGATATATCACAAAAGAAGTTTCACATGTCATGTGACTCTTAATTTTAAAAATTTCACCCGTATTCGAGGATCTAAAACTAGAAGTCCTATGACAAATATTGCTGCACATGCCACAGCGTTTCCTATAACATTTGGAGACTATATTCTTTTTAATTAAAGACCCAACATTAAAGATGTTGGAGCCTACATTGTTGTTTACAATGAATTTGTTTCTTACAATCTTACTGGGTGCTAGAACGGTCTTGAGCGTAGGTGCTCTTCTATATACCACTTTTGGTTTGGTCCCTATAATATTCCTCAGAGTGGAATCATCAGTGAGGATAGACCAGTGTTTATTAAGAATTTTATTAATTGCCATATGGTTTGAATTGTATCTAGTGATAAATAACGGGGGATTTATTTCTTTGAAGCCTATTTGATCTTTAGATTTTTTGTTTTTATTAATTTTAAAATAACTTGATCTATCCTCCTCCCTAACCCTATTGATCTCATGATTTATCAGATCTACCGGGTAGCCCTTTTCTAGGAATCTGTCTCCAATAACCCTTGCTTGGATATCATAGTCCTCTATTTGGGAACAATTCCTCCTTATTCTTCTAAATTGCCCATATGGGACATTTAGCTTCCAGCTCTTATAGTGATTGCTTTCATAATGCAGAAAGCTGTTGCAGTCAACAGTCTTAAAAAAGGTTTTAGACCCCACTTTACCATCAGTAGTTTTACTCAGAACTAAGTCAAGAAAATCAATTTCTTGCCGCTGGATATTCTGAGTGAAAGATATACCAAAATTGTTGTGGTTAAGATGATCAATAAACTTATGTATGTCCTCTTCAGACCCTTTGAATAAAAAAATAAGGTCATCTATATAGCGGCCATAGAACACCAGGTTCGCCGTGAATTGCGACTCGTAGATATAAATCTGCTCAAAGTTGCCCATGAACAAATTTGCGAAACTCGGGGCGAACCTGGTGCCCATGGCCATGCCCTTAATTTGGAGGTAGTATTTACTCTGATAGAGAAAATAGTTATGCTCTAAAATGAATTTTATGAGTTGAAGGAGAAACTCAACTTGTTCAGTGGGCATATAAATATCTTGTACAAGGTAGGAACGTACAGCCCTAATGCCCAACTCGTGCTGGATGTTAGAATACAGAGACCCCACATCGCAGGTGACCCACCAACAATCATCATCCAAGACACATTCATTTAATTTAGTAATCAAATCGGATGAATCTCTTATGAAAGATGGTAGCGAGATTACAAATTTCTGTAAAAAATGGTCGATATAAGCGGATAGAGAGTCCGTAAGACTCCCTATACCCGCAATAATAGGTCTACCCTGAGGTCTGAATGGGTCTTTGTGCACTTTTGGCAGATGGTAGTAAAAAGCAGTACAGGGGTATTTAGGGAGACAATAGTCTCTTTCATTTTTGTTTAAAATACCCATGTCCAAGCCCTTCTGTAGAGGTTCTTGTAATGATTCTAAAAATGCCAAAGTGGGGTCTCCATGTAGGATTTTGTAATATTCCTTATCATTCAAGATCCGATCAGCCTCTGTAAGATAGTCCTGCATATTTTGCAGGACTATTCCCCCACCCTTGTCCGCCTGTCTGATGACCAGATCAGATCTATTCATCAGACTATTGAGGGCTTGTCTTTCCTTATGGTTAAGGTTATTTTTATATCTCAATTTTTTCTGTTTTTTTGCTAATTTTTCAAGATCTGCCATAACAAGATTAGAGAAGATCTCTATATGGTTACCATTATTCCTTGGAGGCATAAAGCTAGATTTAGGCCTTACGTTAGTGTGAATATAATCATCAAAGAGGTCTTCCATGAGCATGCAGGGTTCATAAGTGAAACAACCCTCGCTCAAATGGGAATCCATATGATCAGTAGTTATGGGTCTCAAATTATCATTTTTAATTTTTTTGTCTGCAAAATATTTTTGCAGGGATAATTTCCTAACATAACTGTTAACATCCACGAATAATTCGTAGATGTGAAAGTTATTAGAAGGGCTGAAAGACAGACCCCTACCTAGTACTCTAATCTCATCATCGCTTAAAGTATGCGATGAGAGATTAAAAATTCCTTTTTTGTATATCTCTAATTTCTCTTTTTTGCGGGTGATTGATTTCCCTCTGGTTCCTCGTTTGCGAGTCGTCTTTTTTGTCTTTGAGGATATACCGGTCCCATAGGACCGTGCCACACCGGAGGTTCCTGGTTGAACCGCCCCCCCCCTAAAAAAGGCATATTATAACTATTTGTACTAGTGGTCGGTTCGTTGTCAGCATTTTGTAGTGCCTGATATCTATTCTGATGTACAAAATTGGGCACTTGTGATCTCTGATCTATATCTTGGTATCCCAATGCTCTATTTGATGATCTGTTGTCATTAGAAAAAGAAGGTACTCTTGCATGTGGAGACCTATTGTCATTAGAAAAAGATGGTGCTCTTATATGTGGAGACCTATCATGTTTGTTAAAATGTGTATTGGAAGTAAAAGTAGAGTCTCTGCTCCTAAAATTAGGCTGGTTAACTTCTCTATATGCGGGACACATATACACCTGATAATAAGGTATATTATTCTGATCAATCATCATCATCCTATCAGAATAGGATGATGATGATTGATCAGAATAATATACCTTATTATCAGGTGTATATGTGTCCCGCATATGATTATTCTGTCTCCAGGTGAAATTTCTATTCTCTGGTTTTATTCTGTCTCCACCCATATATTGATGTTGGGATCCATATTGTCTCCTATCTCCTGATTGTTGCCCACCTCCGTTGTTATAACCTCTATCATTATGGGTAGATATGTGTGATCTGGATGTACGTTGAATACGATTGTAAGTGAAAACCTGACCTTTGGTGTAATCCTCATTGTCTCTCTCCATCTTTTTATTTTTGTTAGCAATAATTTGTTCCTGATACTCGTCTGCTTTATCATACGTGTTTTTTCTCAATTCTTCAAATTGAGGAAGTGATTTGTGTATATCTATGTCCTTTTGTAAATTGTCAATTTCCTGTCCTACTTCATTTACCAAAAATTGCCTATGTTTAATAAGTATATACATAAGGGTCAAGGAACATGTATTTAAGGCATTTTCCCATTCTTTAATTACTTCTTCATTGTTTTTAAAAGAGCAGTTTTTGAACATTCTAAGCCCCCTAGGGATTTGGTTTTTACTTTTGTATTTCTTAAGTGTGTCCAAATCCCACCAATGGCGGTGTTCAGTTTTAAGTAAATTTTCAAGTTTGTTAAAAGCAGACTGGAGAGACAGTGGTAGATTAAGTGTACCAGAGCCTGATTGTTCGACATTAACCCTTCTATTTGCTCTTTCAGAGCAAGACAACATAGTGATGTTAATTTAGCCCCAATATAGGAAAGATATTAAAAATATCAGTGTTTTGTCTATTAGGCTATATGCCCTACAGGACTAGAACAGTGGAAAGATAAATATATACTACAATAAGAACACTATACAATGAGAAGCAGCTCCCCTAGTCGTGACCAAGCAAATGTGATAACAAAAGATATAAGGAGGGTGGTGCATATAGAACATACACCACACTCCTAGGGGGCGCTAACAATAAGCAGCAAACAGTAAGCAGATATATACAGATAATTAAGAGAATATACAATAAACCTAGCAACACTTATATCAGATTATTAGAGATGATATGCTCACAAGTGGACCCAGATGATATTGGTATAATCAAATAACAAAATGTCCACACAAAGAATAATCCAAAAGAAAGAAGGCAGCTCTCTGTCATAGGACGGTCATCCTGGTGTGGCGTGATCTATAAGAGAAAGAAGCACAGAGGCGCCAACATGGCCTAGTAACGTCACGGCAGTCGGATACAAAACATCAGCAGGATAGGAAATATACTCACAAGCGTAGCGCACCCAAATGGTGCTATTGTGGCAGCCTGGAACATCAAACAGTGGTCCAGCTCACTGGTGTCTCCAGCCAGATAGAGATGATCCTTGGCAAGGGCCTATCCTATGATGCAGGAAACAAAGCACCACCAGGTGCAATATCAGCAGTACTGGGACCTCTCAGCCGCCCAGTGGACTGTGGAATCCAATTTGCAGGATGCAGAAAATCACCACTTTGGAAGATAGAACTAACACACACACTCTACCCCCAAACAGGAGCAGAATAATTGTGATAAAGCAAGTGTATATTTAAAAACTTTTTTTTTAAAAACAGCGACATGTTTCTCAGCCACCACAGGCTGTTTCCTCAGGCTATGTTAAAATGTTAACAACACTTGCTTTATAAAGACAATAGAACACATAAAACTAAATCTGATAGGCTAATTAATTTCTAAAGTGTGAACACCTGTTGCACAGGTCAGCAGTTGGTAGGCATGGAAACCCCTATATACAAAGCTCTCATATGTAACACAAACCATTTTGAGCAAATCCCAAATAAGAATAGATATCTCTGTATTAACCTCCATACCATTGCCATACCCAAAATAGACAATAGCAATAACCTTGTAACCCTTCAAATTAAGATTAAAAAATGGAAAACAGTAATATAACAATCACAATAAAAACATTTGTTATACACCTCAAAATAAAATAATCACAATATATACAACAATATAATATACCCACATAAAAAACATAAGCAGGATACATGTATTTTAATAGTCTCTATTCTACATATAATCACATAATATGCCTGACCACATGTATGTTTATATCACAATAGATCTATATTTTTCCTTTAGTATTATAGACCTTAATTGGTATTATATCTACATTGTACCCTCCTTTAAAGTGTGACATTTATTTCTCTGCCCTAACAAAAAAGCTCTCATATGTAACACAAACCATTTTGAGCAAATTAAATAAAATGTAAAATGCAACTCTAGAGCACCTAAGCCATAGAAAGATTATTTCATTGTAAGACAGTATAAACCTTTTGGGAAAAAAAAAAAAAGACACAATGACTAACTAATGTTAAACCCTATCTGTGATATCATATATGCAAAATGTATGTACCTATATTTAATATAAATGTACTAGCAAGATATTTATAATATATAATAAAAATGAAAAGCCAAGAATAAAGTGTGGAATGTAATCAAAACCTAAAGCTATATCTAAATGACGTGCAGAAAATATATATATAAATATGTGTAATCATTGGTCCAACATAAAGATACCCTTGTATCCTATAAATAAGTCATCTGATCATGGTAATCTTATAAGTAATAATAATATTAAAGTGCTATACCGCTAATGTAAGTAGAAAAAAAAAAAAATTGTTACACATGGCGAAATACTAAACAACCACTGTGTAGGATAATGCAAAAACAATCAGCAACCCCTATCTATGTGTTATGTGATATTGGTGTGAAAAAGTGTCAATGTGACCTAGCCTAATAGAGGCCAACAAAAAAAAAAAAAATGACACAATGACTAACTAATGTTAAACCCTATCTGTGATATCATATATGCAAAATGTATGTAGCTATATTTAATATGAATGTACTAACAAAATATTTGTAATATATAATAAAAATGATAAGCCAAGAATAAAGTGTGGAATGTAATCAAAACCTAAAGCTATATCTAAATGACGTGCAGAAGTATATATATAAATATGTGTAATCATTGGTCCAACATAAAGATACCCTTGTATCCTATAAATAAGTCATCTGATCATGGTAATCTTATAAGTAATAATAATATTAAAGTGCTATACCGCTAATGTAAGTAGAAAAAAAAAAAAATTGTTACACATGGCGAAATACTAAACAACCACTGTGTAGGATAATGCAAAAACAATCAGCAACCCCTATCTATGTGTTATGTGATATTGGTGTGAAAAAGTGTCAATGTGACCTAGCCTAATAGAGGCCAACAAAAAAAAAAAAAATGACACAATGACTAACTAATGTTAAACCCTATCTGTGATATCATATATGCAAAATGTATGTAGCTATATTTAATATGAATGTACTAACAAAATATTTGTAATATATAATAAAAATGATAAGCCAAGAATAAAGTGTGGAATGTAATCAAAACCTAAAGCTATATCTAAATGACGTGCAGAAGTATATATATAAATATGTGTAATCATTGGTCCAACATAAAGATACCCTTGTATCCTATAAATAAGTCATCTGATCATGGTAATCTTATAAGTAATAATAATATTAAAGTGCTATACCGCTAATGTAAGAAAAAAATAAAAAAAAAATAATAAAAAAAAAAAAAAAATTGTTTCACATGGCGAAATACTAGACAACCACTGTGTAGGATAATGCAAAAACAATCAGCAACCCCTATCTATGTGTGATGTGATATTGGTGTGAAAAAGTGTCGATGTGACCTAGCCTAATAGAGGCCAAAAAAAAATAAAAAAATATATATATATATATTGGTATTCAGAATGCTGCCATATCAAGGTTCTCATTGAGCCCATCTGGTTGGAGAGTACCTAATCTTTTAATCCAAAATGTCTCTCTTCTCCTAAGGGTCATTAGAGCATTGGGACAAGATTTTGAAATCATTTCAATAGGTGTTATTTTGATAGGGTTCTTATCTTTTTTGTGATGAGATAAACAATGTCTGGAGACGCTGTGAGATTTGGCTTTCTTCTTAATGTTATAGGAGTGCTCTCCCCATCGTTTTTTTACCTTTCTGCAGGTGCGGCCTACATACTGGGCCCCACATTTACAGTCAAGGAGATATATCACAAAAGAAGTTTCACATGTCATGTGACTCTTAATTTTAAAAATTTCACCCGTATTCGAGGATCTAAAACTAGAAGTCCTATGACAAATATTGCTGCACATGCCACAGCGTTTCCTATAACATTTGGAGACTATATTCTTTTTAATTAAAGACCCAACATTAAAGATGTTGGAGCCTACATTGTTGTTTACAATGAATTTGTTTCTTACAATCTTACTGGGTGCTAGAACGGTCTTGAGCGTAGGTGCTCTTCTATATACCACTTTTGGTTTGGTCCCTATAATATTCCTCAGAGTGGAATCATCAGTGAGGATAGACCAGTGTTTATTAAGAATTTTATTAATTGCCATATGGTTTGAATTGTATCTAGTGATAAATAACGGGGGATTTATTTCTTTGAAGCCTATTTGATCTTTAGATTTTTTGTTTTTATTAATTTTAAAATAACTTGATCTATCCTCCTCCCTAACCCTATTGATCTCATGATTTATCAGATCTACCGGGTAGCCCTTTTCTAGGAATCTGTCTCCAATAACCCTTGCTTGGATATCATAGTCCTCTATTTGGGAACAATTCCTCCTTATTCTTCTAAATTGCCCATATGGGACATTTAGCTTCCAGCTCTTATAGTGATTGCTTTCATAATGCAGAAAGCTGTTGCAGTCAACAGTCTTAAAAAAGGTTTTAGACCCCACTTTACCATCAGTAGTTTTACTCAGAACTAAGTCAAGAAAATCAATTTCTTGCCGCTGGATATTCTGAGTGAAAGATATACCAAAATTGTTGTGGTTAAGATGATCAATAAACTTATGTATGTCCTCTTCAGACCCTTTGAATAAAAAAATAAGGTCATCTATATAGCGGCCATAGAACACCAGGTTCGCCGCGAATTGCGACTCGTAGATATAAATCTGCTCAAAGTTGCCCATGAACAAATTTGCGAAACTCGGGGCGAACCTGGTGCCCATGGCCATGCCCTTAATTTGGAGGTAGTATTTACTCTGATAGAGAAAATAGTTATGCTCTAAAATGAATTTTATGAGTTGAAGGAGAAACTCAACTTGTTCAGTGGGCATATAAATATCTTGTACAAGGTAGGAACGTACAGCCCTAATGCCCAACTCGTGCTGGATGTTAGAATACAGAGACCCCACATCGCAGGTGACCCACCAACAATCATCATCCAAGACACATTCATTTAATTTAGTAATCAAATCGGATGAATCTCTTATGAAAGATGGTAGCGAGATTACAAATTTCTGTAAAAAATGGTCGATATAAGCGGATAGAGAGTCCGTAAGACTCCCTATACCCGCAATAATAGGTCTACCCTGAGGTCTGAATGGGTCTTTGTGCACTTTTGGCAGATGGTAGTAAAAAGCAGTACAGGGGTATTTAGGGAGACAATAGTCTCTTTCATTTTTGTTTAAAATACCCATGTCCAAGCCCTTCTGTAGAGGTTCTTGTAATAGTAGATAAGGTTGAAAAAAGACCAAAGTGGGGTCTCCATGTAGGATTTTGTAATATTCCTTATCATTCAAGATCCGATCAGCCTCTGTAAGATAGTCCTGCATATTTTGCAGGACTATTCCCCCACCCTTGTCCGCCTGTCTGATGACCAGATCAGATCTATTCATCAGACTATTGAGGGCTTGTCTTTCCTTATGGTTAAGGTTATTTTTATATCTCAATTTTTTCTGTTTTTTTGCTAATTTTTCAAGATCTGCCATAACAAGATTAGAGAAGATCTCTATATGGTTACCATTATTCCTTGGAGGCATAAAGCTAGATTTAGGCCTTACGTTAGTGTGAATATAATCATCAAAGAGGTCTTCCATGAGCATGCAGGGTTCATAAGTGAAACAACCCTCGCTCAAATGGGAATCCATATGATCAGTAGTTATGGGTCTCAAATTATCATTTTTAATTTTTTTGTCTGCAAAATATTTTTGCAGGGATAATTTCCTAACATAACTGTTAACATCCACGAATAATTCGTAGATGTGAAAGTTATTAGAAGGGCTGAAAGACAGACCCCTACCTAGTACTCTAATCTCATCATCGCTTAAAGTATGCGATGAGAGATTAAAAATTCCTTTTTTGTATATCTCTAATTTCTCTTTTTTGCGGGTGATTGATTTCCCTCTGGTTCCTCGTTTGCGAGTCGTCTTTTTTGTCTTTGAGGATATACCGGTCCCATAGGACCGTGCCACACCGGAGGTTCCTGGTTGAACCGCCCCCCCCCCTAAAAAAGGCATATTATAACTATTTGTACTAGTGGTCGGTTCATTGTCAGCATTTTGTAGTGCCTGATATCTATTCTGATGTACAAAATTGGGCACTTGTGATCTCTGATCTATATCTTGGTATCCCAATGCTCTATTTGATGATCTGTTGTCATTAGAAAAAGAAGGTACTCTTGCATGTGGAGACCTATTGTCATTAGAAAAAGATGGTGCTCTTATATGTGGAGACCTATCATGTTTGTTAAAATGTGTATTGGAAGTAAAAGTAGAGTCTCTGCTCCTAAAATTAGGCTGGTTAACTTCTCTCTGTGTCTGATAGGATGATGATGATTGATCAGAATAATATACCTTATTATCAGGTGTATATGTGTCCCGCATATGATTATTCTGTCTCCAGGTGAAATTTCTATTCTCTGGTTTTATTCTGTCTCCACCCATATATTGATGTTGGGATCCATATTGTCTCCTATCTCCTGATTGTTGCCCACCTCCGTTGTTATAACCTCTATCATTATGGGTAGATATGTGTGATCTGGATGTACGTTGAATACGATTGTAAGTGAAAACCTGACCTTTGGTGTAATCCTCATTGTCTCTCTCCATCTTTTTATTTTTGTTAGCAATAATTTGTTCCTGATACTCGTCTGCTTTATCATACGTGTTTTTTCTCAATTCTTCAAATTGAGGAAGTGATTTGTGTATATCTATGTCCTTTTGTAAATTGTCAATTTCCTGTCCTACTTCATTTACCAAAAATTGCCTATGTTTAATAAGTATATACATAAGGGTCAAGGAACATGTATTTAAGGCATTTTCCCATTCTTTAATTACTTCTTCATTGTTTTTAAAAGAGCAGTTTTTGAACATTCTAAGCCCCCTAGGGATTTGGTTTTTACTTTTGTATTTCTTAAGTGTGTCCAAATCCCACCAATGGCGGTGTTCAGTTTTAAGTAAATTTTCAAGTTTGTTAAAAGCAGACTGGAGAGACAGTGGTAGATTAAGTGTACCAGAGCCTGATTGTTCGACATTAACCCTTCTATTTGCTCTTTCAGAGCAAGACAACATAGTGATGTTAATTTAGCCCCAATATAGGAAAGATATTAAAAATATCAGTGTTTTGTCTATTAGGCTATATGCCCTACAGGACTAGAACAGTGGAAAGATAAATATATACTACAATAAGAACACTATACAATGAGAAGCAGCTCCCCTAGTCGTGACCAAGCAAATGTGATAACAAAAGATATAAGGAGGGTGGTGCATATAGAACATACACCACACTCCTAGGGGGCGCTAACAATAAGCAGCAAACAGTAAGCAGATATATACAGATAATTAAGAGAATATACAATAAACCTAGCAACACTTATATCAGATTATTAGAGATGATATGCTCACAAGTGGACCCAGATGATATTGGTATAATCAAATAACAAAATGTCCACACAAAGAATAATCCAAAAGAAAGAAGGCAGCTCTCTGTCATAGGACGGTCATCCTGGTGTGGCGTGATCTATAAGAGAAAGAAGCACAGAGGCGCCAACATGGCCTAGTAACGTCACGGCAGTCGGATACAAAACATCAGCAGGATAGGAAATATACTCACAAGCGTAGCGCACCCAAATGGTGCTATTGTGGCAGCCTGGAACATCAAACAGTGGTCCAGCTCACTGGTGTCTCCAGCCAGATAGAGATGATCCTTGGCAAGGGCCTATCCTATGATGCAGGAAACAAAGCACCACCAGGTGCAATATCAGCAGTACTGGGACCTCTCAGCCGCCCAGTGGACTGTGGAATCCAATTTGCAGGATGCAGAAAATCACCACTTTGGAAGATAGAACTAACACACACACTCTACCCCCAAACAGGAGCAGAATAATTGTGATAAAGCAAGTGTATATTTAAAAACTTTTATTTTAAAAACAGCGACATGTTTCTCAGCCACCACAGGCTGTTTCCTCAGGCTATGTTAAAATGTTAACAACACTTGCTTTATAAAGACAATAGAACACATAAAACTAAATCTGATAGGCTAATTAATTTCTAAAGTGTGAACACCTGTTGCACAGGTCAGCAGTTGGTAGGCATGGAAACCCCTATATACAAAGCTCTCATATGTAACACAAACCATTTTGAGCAAATCCCAAATAAGAATAGATATCTCTGTATTAACCTCCATACCATTGCCATACCCAAAATAGACAATAGCAATAACCTTGTAACCCTTCAAATTAAGATTAAAAAATGGAAAACAGTAATATAACAATCACAATAAAAACATTTGTTATACACCTCAAAATAAAATAATCACAATATATACAACAATATAATATACCCACATAAAAAACATAAGCAGGATACATGTATTTTAATAGTCTCTATTCTACATATAATCACATAATATGCCTGACCACATGTATGTTTATATCACAATAGATCTATATTTTTCCTTTAGTATTATAGACCTTAATTGGTATTATATCTACATTGTACCCTCCTTTAAAGTGTGACATTTATTTCTCTGCCCTAACAAAAAAGCTCTCATATGTAACACAAACCATTTTGAGCAAATTAAATAAAATGTAAAATGCAACTCTAGAGCACCTAAGCCATAGAAAGATTATTTCATTGTAAGACAGTATAAACCTTTTGGGAAAAAAAAAAAAAAGACACAATGACTAACTAATGTTAAACCCTATCTGTGATATCATATATGCAAAATGTATGTACCTATATTTAATATAAATGTACTAGCAAGATATTTATAATATATAATAAAAATGAAAAGCCAAGAATAAAGTGTGGAATGTAATCAAAACCTAAAGCTATATCTAAATGACGTGCAGAAAATATATATATAAATATGTGTAATCATTGGTCCAACATAAAGATACCCTTGTATCCTATAAATAAGTCATCTGATCATGGTAATCTTATAAGTAATAATAATATTAAAGTGCTATACCGCTAATGTAAGTAGAAAAAAAAAAAAAAATTGTTACACATGGCGAAATACTAAACAACCACTGTGTAGGATAATGCAAAAACAATCAGCAACCCCTATCTATGTGTTATGTGATATTGGTGTGAAAAAGTGTCAATGTGACCTAGCCTAATAGAGGCCAACAAAAAAAAAAAAAAATGACACAATGACTAACTAATGTTAAACCCTATCTGTGATATCATATATGCAAAATGTATGTAGCTATATTTAATATGAATGTACTAACAAAATATTTGTAATATATAATAAAAATGATAAGCCAAGAATAAAGTGTGGAATGTAATCAAAACCTAAAGCTATATCTAAATGACGTGCAGAAGTATATATATAAATATGTGTAATCATTGGTCCAACATAAAGATACCCTTGTATCCTATAAATAAGTCATCTGATCATGGTAATCTTATAAGTAATAATAATATTAAAGTGCTATACCGCTAATGTAAGAAAAAAATAAAAAAAAAATAATAAAAAAAAAAAAAAAAAATTGTTTCACATGGCGAAATACTAGACAACCACTGTGTAGGATAATGCAAAAACAATCAGCAACCCCTATCTATGTGTGATGTGATATTGGTGTGAAAAAGTGTCGATGTGACCTAGCCTAATAGAGGCCAAAAAAAAATAAAAAAATATATATATATATATTGGTATTCAGAATGCTGCCATATCAAGGTTCTCATTGAGCCCATCTGGTTGGAGAGTACCTAATCTTTTAATCCAAAATGTCTCTCTTCTCCTAAGGGTCATTAGAGCATTGGGACAAGATTTTGAAATCATTTCAATAGGTGTTATTTTGATAGGGTTCTTATCTTTTTTGTGATGAGATAAACAATGTCTGGAGACGCTGTGAGATTTGGCTTTCTTCTTAATGTTATAGGAGTGCTCTCCCCATCGTTTTTTTACCTTTCTGCAGGTGCGGCCTACATACTGGGCCCCACATTTACAGTCAAGGAGATATATCACAAAAGAAGTTTCACATGTCATGTGACTCTTAATTTTAAAAATTTCACCCGTATTCGAGGATCTAAAACTAGAAGTCCTATGACAAATATTGCTGCACATGCCACAGCGTTTCCTATAACATTTGGAGACTATATTCTTTTTAATTAAAGACCCAACATTAAAGATGTTGGAGCCTACATTGTTGTTTACAATGAATTTGTTTCTTACAATCTTACTGGGTGCTAGAACGGTCTTGAGCGTAGGTGCTCTTCTATATACCACTTTTGGTTTGGTCCCTATAATATTCCTCAGAGTGGAATCATCAGTGAGGATAGACCAGTGTTTATTAAGAATTTTATTAATTGCCATATGGTTTGAATTGTATCTAGTGATAAATAACGGGGAATTTATTTCTTTGAAGCCTATTTGATCTTTAGATTTTTTGTTTTTATTAATTTTAAAATAACTTGATCTATCCTCCTCCCTAACCCTATTGATCTCATGATTTATCAGATCCACTGGGTAGCCCTTTTCTAGGAATCTGTCTCCAATAACCTTTGCTTGGATATCATAGTCCTCTACATACATACATTTTTTTTTATACATTTTTTATACATTTTGCATATATGATATCACAGATAGGGTTTAACATTAGTTAGTCATTGTGTCTTTTTTTTTTTCCCCAAAAGGTTTATACTGTCTTACAATGAAATAATCTTTCTATGGCTTAGGTGCTCTAGAGTTGCATTTTACATTTTATTTAATTTGCTCAAAATGGTTTGTGTTACATATGAGAGCTTTTTTGTTAGGGCAGAGAAATAAATGTCACACTTTAAAGGAGGGTACAATGTAGATATAAAACCAATTAAGGTCTATAATACTAAAGGAAAAATATAGATCTATTGTGATATAAACATACATGTGGTCAGGCATATTATGTGATTATATGTAGAATAGAGACTATTAAAATACATGTATCCTGCTTATGTTTTTTATGTGGGTATATTATATTGTTGTACATATTGTGATTATTTTATTTTGAGGTGTATAACAAATGTTTTTATTGTGATTGTTATATTACTGTTTTCCATTTTTTAATCTTAATTTGAAGGGTTACAAGGTTATTGCTATTGTCTATTTTGGGTATGGCAATGGTATGGAGGTTAATACAGAGATATCTATTCTTATTTGGGATTTGCTCAAAATGGTTTGTGTTACATATGAGAGCTTTGTATATAGGGGTTTCCATGCCTACCAACTGCTGACCTGTGCAACAGGTGTTCACACTTTAGAAATTAATTAGCCTATCAGATTTCGTTTTATGTGTTCTATTGTCTTTATAAAGCAAGTGTTGTTAACATTTTAACATAGCCTGAGGAAACAGCCTGTGGTGGCTGAGAAACATGTCGCTGTTTTTAAAATAAAAGTTTTTAAATATACACTTGCTTTATCACAATTATTCTGCTCCTGTTTGGGGGTAGAGTGTGTGTGTTAGTTCTATCTTCCAAAGTGGTGATTTTCTGCATCCTGCAAATTGGATTCCACAGTCCACTGGGCGGCTGAGAGGTCCCAGTACTGCTGATATTGCACCTGGTGGTGCTTTGTTTCCTGCATCATAGGATAGGCCCTTGCCAAGGATCATCTCTATCTGGCTGGAGACACCAGTGAGCTGGACCACTGTTTGATGTTCCAGGCTGCCACAATAGCACCATTTGGGTGCGCTACGCTTGTGAGTATATTTCCTATCCTGCTGATGTTTTGTATCCGACTGCCGTGACGTTACTAGGCCATGTTGGCGCCTCTGTGCTTCTTTCTCTTATAGATCACGCCACACCAGGATGACCGTCCTATGACAGAGAGCTGCCTTCTTTCTTTTGGATTATTCTTTGTGTGGACATTTTGTTATTTGATTATACCAATATCATCTGGGTCCACTTGTGAGCATATCATCTCTAATAATCTGATATAAGTGTGCTAGGTTTATTGTATATTCTCTTAATTATCTGTATATATCTGCTTACTGTTTGCTGCTTATTGTTAGCGCCCCCTAGGAGTGTGGTGTATGTTCTATATGCACCACCCTCCTTATATCTTTTGAAATCTGTCTGCAGACTGTGAGATACAGGGTCAAAGTTTACTCAATGATGACGAATAGGGGGCAGATCGAACATCGCATATGTTCGCCCGCCGTGGCGAACGCGAACAAGCTATGTTCGCCGCAAACTATTCGCCGGCGAACTATTCGCGACATCACTATTTATCACCTGGAACTGGAGGGTTTCAAAATGGAGAGCCCCAACAGCCATGGACAACGGAGCAGTTTCGTGAGTAACGAGTGCAGGCTGAAGGGGCCTGCCATCAATGGCCTCAATAGCAAGCGGTACGGGCCGAGGCAAAACAGGAATGGAGTGCTTTGATACAAAAGCACTGTCAATGAAATAGCCCACAGCACTGGAGTCAACAAGAGCCTGAGTGACTAGGAAAGGACAACCGTGACCAAAGGTTTCTCCTAAAGCGGTTCCGGGGACGAGGATAAACTACCCAAGGTCTGCCCCGACAGGACCTTAGGTGTGAGCGCTTCCCGGTCGTGTAGGACAAGACTTCAAAAGGTGACCCTGTAACCCACAATAGAGGCAAAGCTCCTCCCTCCTCCTAAAGGCCCTCTCCGCCGCAGAAAGACGCATGAATCCCAGCTGCATCAGCTCAGCAGTACCTGGTGACTAGGGACCAGGAGGCATGGGAGGAGAGGGAGGCATGGGTGGGAACGAACACGTAGGAGACAACGGAACAGGAGGCTTCCGCAAGCGCTCCTTGAAAGAGGGCCTCTCTCTGAGTCTGATGTCAATTGGGATCAAAAAAGACACCAATGCCTCGAGATCCTCTGGTAAATCTTTGGCAGCAACTTCGTCTTTAATTGCATCAGAGAGCCCATGAAAGAAGGCAGCAACAAGGGCTTCATTGTTCCAACCTACCTCTGCGGCAAGCGTACGGATCTCAATAGCATACTGAGCAACAGATTTTGTACCTTGCTGAATGGACATGAGTCGTTTAGCAGCAGAGGAGGAGCGAGCCGGAACATCAAATACCCTTTTGAAAGGAGGCCATAAATTCAAGGTAATTTGAAATCACCGGTTTATTAGTCTCCCACAAGGGATTAGCCCAGGCAAGAGCTTTGTCAGAGAGTAACGAGATGAGTAATCCCACCTTAGCTCTGTCAGAGGGAAACGCCTGAGGTAACATCTCAAAGTAAATGCCCACCTGGTTCAAAAAACCCTCTGCACTGAATAGGATCGCCTCCATATCGCTGAGGTAGAGGTGCAGAACCGGACATGCTCCTGGTAGGCATAGGTGCAGCAGCGGAAACAGGAGCAGCCATAACTTGCGGGACACTTTGGTCCAAATGTGCAGTGCGAGTCAGGAGGGTTTCCAGGGCTAGTGCAAATTGATCCAAGCTGTGATCCTGTTCATCCATCCTGTAAATGATGGCAGGTAAAGGTGGATTATTAGCACCATCAGGATTCATGGCCTTTGCGTAATATCAGGGTGCCAGGAATCAGACTGAGACGAGAAGTGCAAAAATAATCACACCTTTATTAATAGCAAAAAATAATAAAAAGTCCACAAGTCAAATAACAAGCCAGGAGTCAAAACCTGAGCTGGTAGTCAGACAAGCCAAGTCTGGAGCCAAAGCGAATAGTCAGACGAGCCGGAATCAGGAACAAGGAAAACAGCAGAGTCAGGAACAAGCCATGGATCAGGAACCAGGAAGGACGTTAGGCAGCCAGGTAATACACAGGAACTCTCACAAACCTTGGACACTATTGGCAAGTAATCCGTTGCCTTATGGGCATTGCACCCGATCACCGCAAGCTTGAGTGTGCGAAAGCTGGATACGGAAGCGTCAGTGACGTCATCCATAGGAGTCTGCATCCGGAGTACGGCGTGTGAGCTAGAAGCGGCCTCTCCTGTTACCTGAACTCTCACAAACAGGTCTGAGACAACGCAAAGGCAAAGCATACTAAACAGAGGCCCTTTAAATAATAAGTGATGACATCACAATTCTGAGACTGCATCCTGTCTCACATGGATGATGCACACCAGTCTGGCCATAAAAGGAAGTGCAGGAAGTGAGCAGCATCCCTCACAATGCACCATAGTCAGGAAGAGAGGTGAGTAAAATGGCTGCCAGCAGCACATGGCAAACACAACAGGGAAAACCCCTGACAGAATCCTATTCATTTGCTCACTTGCCTCTGTTTGCAAGTAACTTTCCAACTTGGATACATTTTAAATTAGCTTTTCATTTCTGCTCTGATATATTTCCACTCCCTAACAATCTTTGAAGTTAAACGCTAAATTTCAGTTGATAAGAAGTTTTTCTATAACTGGGGTTATATTTTCCAGTTTTTTTATCTGTTATTTCTAGTAAAAGCTGGCTTTTCTTTTACTGCATTCTCCCTTTTTTCAGTTGTATAAGGGAAGCTCTTCTTTTTGTGAATTCAGAATGTATAATCTGTCAGAAGTCTATCCTCTTAGAGCCAAATTGGTTCATTTTGCAATGACATAACAAGAAGTCAGTTAGTCCTGAAGGAGAACTTTATAATATATATTTTTGTGGGCTTAATGCAAGCTTCTGATAGCATTCACATTTCAGGTTTTATGTTTTCAGCACAGACTTCCTTTGCAGGGAGCAGGTTTTTTCCAACAGATTGCTAGTTTACAAATTAGTTTTCTTTTACAAAGATATGACGAGTCCACGGATTTCATCCTTACTTGTGGGATATTAACCTCCTGCTAACAGGAAGTGGCAAAGAGCACCACAGCAGAGCTGTATATATAGCCCCTCCCTTCCCCTCCACCTCCAGTCATTCTCTTTGCCTGTGTTATACTAGGAAGACATGGTAAAGTGAGGTGTTAGTTTTAGTTTCTTCAATCAAGAAGTTTGATACTTTTG